>NC_047119.1:70755784-70972219 GCF_902500255.1 Thalassophryne amazonica
TGTTGTGTGTGTGTGTGTGTGTGTGTGTGTGTGTGTGTGTGTGTGTGTGTGTGTGTGTAAAATATACAAACTTCCTCATTCCAGCAGAACAAAATGTAATCTCTTTTGTTAGTTCTCATTAAACTATTAATAAATGTCATATAAATGTTATCATTTATTTGTGTGATTGATGCTGCCTGGTACATGACAACACAGATATATTTCAATCACTCAAAAGAAGAACAACCTTATAGTCTCTGAAATTGCAGCAAACCATAAGTGAATTAATCTGTTTTAGTCTTTTAAACTAAATTAGGAATTTTATAAAGATTAAAAAGTCACACATTTTATTCATATGTATTAATAAAAATTAGATATTTTGCAGTCTGATTCAGGCAGATATCAGTCAAATCAAACATTCTCTTTCATCGAGGAAGATTAAACTCATCTGACTGACTGAATCCCCTACAAACATGGAAGCAAAACATATTACCACTCAAAAATTAAAAAGAGTTAAAAGATAAATTTATACACTAGATTGTACCATTTGGTAATGAATGTCATGACATGGTTAAAAATGTTAAAGAAACCTGCAGCAGCTCCAATACCGCAGTGAGAGCCAACCACCTCTACTGGTGGTTGGCTCTCACTGCGGTATTGTATCACTTCCTGTTCCGGAGCACAGCGGTGGTTTTCTGTATCTGTTAGCTGTTTAATCTGCGCAGTTAGATTGATCTAGTTATCTAGATAACGATTTGTTTCCCAGTGTAATCTTCACGTGCCTTAACTAAAGCACTCCTTCTGCTGAATCACCTCTAAATTATTTACACATTATTCACTTTGCGTGTTTTTAGGAATGCGCAAGCTTAGCGCAGCTACTAGCTCTTAGCCGATTTAGCATGGCGGCTTCTCCTGTCTCTCCTGCACTTTTCTGCTCTGGGTGTGAAATGTTTAGTTATTCCTCGGCCTCCTTTAGCAGTAACGGTACTTGTAATAAGTGTAGCTTATTCATAGCTTTGGAGGCCAGGCTGGGCGAATTGGAGACTCGGCTCCGCACTGTGGAAAATTCTACAGCTAGCCAGGCCCCTGTAGTCGGTGCGGACCAAGGTAGCTTAGCCGCCGTTAGTTCCCCTCTGGCAGATCCCGAGCAGCCGGGAAAGCAGGCTGACTGGGTGACTGTGAGGAGGAAGCGTAGTCCTAAACAGAAGCCCCGTGTACACCGCCAACCCGTTCACATTTCTAACCATTTTTCCCCACTCGACGACACACCCGCCGAGGATCAAACTCTGGTTATTGGCGACTCTGTTTTGAGAAATGTGAAGTTAGCGACACCAGCAACCATAGTCAATTGTCTTCCGGGGGCCAGAGCAGGCGACACTGAAGGAAATTTGAAACTGCTGGCTAAGGCTAAGTGTAAATTTGGTAAGATTGTAATTCACGTCGGCAGTAATGACACCCGGTTACACCAATCGGAGGTCACTAAAATTAACATTGAATCGGTGTGTAACTTTGCAAAAACAATGTCGGACTCTGTAGTTTTCTCTGGGCCCCTCCCCAATCGGACCGGGAGTGACATGTTTAGCCGCATGTTCTCCTTGAATTGCTGGCTGTCTGAGTGGTGTCCAAAAATGAGGTGGGCTTCATAGATAATTGGCAAAGCTTCTGGGGAAAACCTGGTCTTGTTAGGAGAGACGGCATCCATCCCACTTTGGATGGAGCAGCTCTCATTTCTAGAAATCTGGCCAATTTTCTTAAATCCTCCAAACCGTGACTATCCAGGGTTGGGACCAGGAAGCAGAGTTGTAGTCTTACACACCTCTCTGCAGCTTCTCTCCCCCTGCCATCCCCTCATTACCCCATCCCCGTAGAGACGGTGCCTGCTCCCAGACCACCAACAACCAGTAAAAATCTATTTAAGCATAAAAATTCAAAAAGAAAAAATAATATAGCACCTTCAACTGCACCACAGACTAAAACAGTTAAATGTAGTCTATTAAACATTAGGTCTCTCTCTTCTAAGTCCCTGTTAGTAAATGATATAATAATTGATCAACATATTGATTTATTCTGCCTTACAGAAACCTGGTTACAGCAGGATGAATATGTTAGGTTAAATGAGTCAACACCCCCGAGTCACACTAACTGTCAGAATGCTCGTAGCACAGGCCGAGGCAGAGGATTAGCAGCAATCTTCCATTCCAGCTTATTAATTAATCAAAAACCCAGACAGAGCTTTAATTCATTTGAAAGCTTGACTCTTAGTCTTGTCCATCCAAATTGGAAGTCCCAAAAACCAGTTTTATTTGTTATTATCTATCGTCCACCTGGTCGTTACTGTGAGTTTCTCTGTGAATTTTCAGACCTTTTGTCTGACTTAGTGCTTAGCTCAGATAAGATAATTATAGTGGGCGATTTTAACATCCACACAGATGCTGAGAATGACAGCCTCAACACTGCATTTAATCTATTATTAGACTCTATTGGCTTTGCTCAAAATGTAAATGAGTCCACCCACCACTTTAATCATATCTTAGATCTTGTTCTGACTTATGGTATGGAAATTGAAGACTTAACAGTATTCCCTGAAAACTCCCTTCTGTCTGATCATTTTTTAATAACATTTACATTTACTCTGATGGACTACCCAGCAGTGGGGAATAAGTTTCATTACACTAGAAGTCTTTCAGAAAGCGCTGTAACTAGGTTTAAGGATATGATTCCTTCTTTATGTTCTCTAATGCCATATACCAACACAGTGCAGAGTAGCTACCTAAACTCTGTAAGTGAGATAGATTATCTCGTCAATAGTTTTACATCCTCATTGAAGACAACTTTGGATGCTGTAGCTCCTCTGAAAAAGAGAGCTTTAAATCAGAAGTGCCTGACTCCGTGGTATAACTCACAAACTCGTAGCTTAAAGCAGATAACCCGTAAGTTGTGTTATGTGTCGACGCGGATTGAGGAGCGAACCTGCGTCAGACAGGACCCAGCGCTAAAAATAACCAGAAAACGGTTCCAAACAAAAACTATTTATTATACACCTGTGTTTAAAAGTGTAAAAACATAAAAAAAACAACGTCCCTCTGGTGGAGTGATCCGCGGCTCGCTCTCCAGCGCCCGCAAGGATTAAAGCCGGCGCTCCTGGACTTCCTACCACCGCCAAACACCCCCCAGGTGGACACGACAAACTGATTCTCTGTGAAGCAAAGAGACGGTGAGGTAAATCAACAGATACAACTATATCTTCCAATAAACACACGCTGCCAGCAACACACTCAGGTCAGTGTCCTTTTTTTTTTACTTTATGCAAATGAGCAGCTTCTCACAACAAGTGGAGGATCACTTATCCTTCACGCCACAGCAGTGAGAAGCAAACTACGCAATTCTCTTTACAATTCCAGTATACTGTGTAACAAAACACCAAGTTACTATCAACAAGTACTTAAACACTTAATTACCTTTCGTGTGTGCTGACAGCATGTGTCCTCACCCCTCCCCGCTTCACGGGCTTGATGTGTCAAACCCAGGCGCGGTCCTCAGCGTCTCACAAACGAACGTCACAAGGTCGAGTTCCCGGCAGTTCTGCTTGAATCACACATGACTTAAATGCAGAACGCCATCCAATTATCTGCTTCAGCTGCAAGTCGTCCAGGTTGCACGTGAGCACCAAGCACAGGTGCTTTCCATGATGTTGATGAGGGTGAAGACTCTTCAGCCAGCACCTTCTTCACAGACAAATCAGCCCTCATGCCACCTGGAGAGCAAAGAAAAGAAAAGAACACCAAAACATCCAGCCACGCCCCCCCCCAACACACAACAGTACCCCCCCATCAACGGGAAGCCTCCCGGCGACCGAACAGACCAGGCCCGAGAACAGCCCCTCCCTCCGGGGTCCACGTCAGGAAGCAGACGGCAAGACAGGCACCGCAGCTGGAAGGCCGGCTGGAATCAACAAAAGCCCCAAAACATTCCCCAGAACAAGTCCACTCACACAAAAAAAACATAAAACCCACCCAAAACCTCCCCAGGGGACCGTCCCATCAAACCCCGGGAGGAAAAGAAAAACTCCAAAACACAAAAACCCAATACAGTCCCACAACACAGTACAAACGTAGATGCATAAAAGAAAAATAACAAACAACCCCCCCAGAATGACCTGCAGAGCCCAACCCCCCCTCAGAAGGCCTTCATTGCCAGTTCCAGGAGGAACAGCCAAAACCGTGATCCCACAAAGGTCCCCAGGTATACATGGAGTGAAACGGTGCCCCCCAGGGGACCGTATCATCAACCCCAGGAGGCACCCTCCCCACAACCCCAGAACCCCAGATCCGGTCACACTTGGCCGGTCGGTCCCAAGCCAATCCCCCCCCCAGAGGACCGTCCCATCAACCCTGGAGGCGGAACCCGGAAGGAAACAAAATAAAACCAAAAACCAACCCCCGGAGGACAACCAAAAACAACCCCGGGGGGATATAAAACGACCAAAAACCCCGTTGCCCTCCCCGGCACCCCGAAAGTCCCCAGGTCCCTCCCAGAGCCCTTTGGCGGCTCTATTTTGGCAAACGGCTCAAAATAGTAAGCCGGAGAAGGGAACAGGTAAAAACTAACCCAGCTCCAACCCCAAAGCGCAGCGGAGAACCGGAAATACGTCCGGCGCCCCAACTCGACCATACCCCAGCCACTCGGGAGGGGTGGAACTACCGAAATGGCAAACAGCAACAGATCGGCCCACCCCTCCGACTGAGGCATGTCTCCGCTGCACCACACCCCGGCAACACCCATGACAGTCGGTCCAAAGGCTCACCGAGGCTGGAGTGGAACCGGGCCCTAACCAAACCAAAAAGAACGCCTCTAACACCCCCCCCCCCTAGGTGCAGAGGTCTTCTGAGAATGCTCAGCGTGACCAACCTGCACCACCCCACAACCCACAAGACAAGCGGTCTAAGGGCAAGTGAGGTTGGGGTTAGGAATGTAGAGAAATAAAAACAACAAAACAAAACGACCCAACAACCCAAACAGAAAATACCTAAAAACACATACACAATTGACAGGTAAGTGAGCCCAGGCGGGCTTCTAACCGCCTATCACTCCACCAGATACGCCCCTACCTCCCCAAACAAGTATAACCCCTGATTAAAGAAACCAAACATTTACGTGTGCTAGAAATGTTTTTTTAATTTTATTTATTTATTTTTTTATTCGTTTTTTTTTTAATGTGGGTTCTTTTGCCTGTCCCAGAACACTTGGAGTTACGTCACCGTTATGTCTCTTGACGCTTCCGTGTCGGGGCAATACAGGAATCTCGACTCGTCCGAGCTGCATGGGCTCGTCAATAGGAGGAGCCGGAGGTCCCGTCGGAGGAGCCGCAGTGGGGTGAAGAAGAGGCGGCCCAGCTTTGTGTCGGGGAAAGCCCCGAGACAAAAAAAAAACGCTCTAATGGGCGTCCTCTCTCGCGTCCACGCTCCTTCATCCGATCATCTAGACGAATCACCAACGATATTAGCTCGTCTAAATCGTTTGGCTCATCACGGACCACCAGCTCGTCTTTTAATGACTCATTTAACCCGTCCACAAATACGCCTCGTAAAACTGCGGCATTCCAACCTGTGGGTGACGGAGTTATCGGCACCGATATCGATAGTGCCGCAGCTGGAGCAGCAGGAAGCAGAACAGCTTGCGCTGCAAGCTCCATAACACGGGCATCTGTTTGTTTAATTTGGTTCGCGAGATGCTGTAATTGCTCCCGTATGTTCTCCAAGTGTTCCTGAACTTTTTCGACAAAAGGAACCGCTTCTGCCGCTGGGTCCATTATGGAATGGCCGGGAACTACTGTTATGTGTCGACGCGGATTGAGGAGCGAACCTGCGTCAGACAGGACCCAGCGCTAAAAATAACCAGAAAGCGGTTCCAAACAAAAACTATTTATTATACACCTGTGTTTAAAAGTGTAAAAACATAAAAAAAACAACGTCCCTCTGGTGGAGTGATCCGTGGCTCGCTCTCCAGCGCCCGCAAGGATTAAAGCTGGCGCTCCTGGACTTCCTACCACCGCCAAACACCCCCCAGGTGGACACGACAAACTGATTCTCTGTGAAGCAAAGAGACGGTGAGGTAAATCAACAGATACAACTATATCTTCCAATAAACACACGCTGCCAGCAACACACTCAGGTCAGTGGCCTTTTTTTTACTTTATGCAAATGAGCAGCTTCTCACAACAAGTGGAGGATCACTTATCCTTCACGCCACAGCAGTGAGAAGCAAACTACGCAATTCTCTTTACAATTCCAGTATACTGTGTAACAAAACACCAAGTTACTATCAACAAGTACTTAAACACTTAATTACCTTTCGTGTGTGCTGACAGCATGTGTCCTCACCCCTCCCCGCTTCACGGGCTCAATGTGTCAAACCCAGGCGCGGTCCTCAGCGTCTCACAAACGAATGTCACAAGGTCGAGTTCCCGGCAGTTCTGCTTGAATCACACATGACTTAAATGCAGAACGCCATCCAATTATCTGCTTCAGCTGCAAGTCGTCCAGGTTGCACGTGAGCACCAAGCACAGGTGCTTTCCATGATGTTGATGAGGGTGAAGACTCTTCAGCCAGCACCTTCTTCACAGACAAATCAGCCCTCATGCCACCTGGAGAGCAAAGAAAAGAAAAGAACACCAAAACATCCAGCCACGCCCCCCCCAACACACAACAAGTTGGAGAGGAAATGGCGTCTCACTAATTTAGAAGATCTTCACTTAGCCTGGAAAAAGAGTCTGTTGCTCTATAAAAAAGCCCTCCGTAAAGCTAGGACATCTTTCTACTCATCACTAATTGAAGAAAATAAGAACAACCCCAGGTTTCTTTTCAGCACTGTAGCCAGGCTGACAAAGAGTCAGAGCTCTATTGAGCTGAGTATTCCATTAACTTTAACTAGTAATGACTTCATGACTTTCTTTGCTAACAAAATTTTAACTATTAGAGAAAAAATTACTCATAACCATCCCAAAGACGTATCGTTATCTTTGGCTGCTTTCAGTGATGCCGGTATTTGGTTAGACTCTTTCTCTCCGATTGTTCTGTCTGAGTTATTTTCATTAGTTACTTCATCCAAACCATCAACATGTCTATTAGACCCCATTCCTACCAGGCTGCTCAAGGAAGCCCTACCATTATTTAATGCTTCGATCTTAAATATGATCAATCTATCTTTGTTAGTTGGCTATGTACCACAGGCTTTTAAGGTGGCAGTAATTAAACCATTACTTAAAAAGCCATCACTTGACCCAGCTATCTTAGCTAATTATAGGCCAATCTCCAACCTTCCTTTTCTCTCAAAAATTCTTGAAAGGGTAGTTGTAAAACAGCTAACTGATCATCTGCAGAGGAATGGTCTATTTGAAGAGTTTCAGTCAGGTTTTAGAATTCATCATAGTACAGAAACAGCATTAGTGAAGGTTACAAATGATCTTCTTATGGCCTCGGACAGTGGACTCATCTCTGTGCTTGTTCTGTTAGACCTCAGTGCTGCTTTTGATGCTGTTGACATAAAATTGTATTACAGAGATTAGAGCATGCCATAGGTATTAAAGGCACTGCGCTGCGGTGGTTTGAATCATATTTGTCTAATAGATTACAATTTGTTCATGTAAATGGGGAATCTTCTTCACAGACTAAAGTTAATTATGGAGTTCCACAAGGTTCTGTGCTAGGACCAATTTTATTCACTTTATACATGCTTCCCTTAGGCAGTATTATTAGACGGTATTGCTTAAATTTTCATTGTTACGCAGATGATACCCAGCTTTATCTATCCATGAAGCCAGAGGACACACACCAATTAGCTAAACTGCAGGATTGTCTTACAGACATAAAGACATGGATGACCTCTAATTTCCTGCTTTTAAACTCAGATAAAACTGAAGTTATTGTACTTGGCCCCACAAATCTTAGAAACATGGTGTCTAACCAGATCCTTACTCTGGATGGCATTACCCTGACCTCTAGTAATACTGTGGGAAATCTTGGAGTCATTTTTGATCAGGATATGTCATTCAAAGCGCATATTAAACAAATATGTAGGACTGCTTTTTTGCATTTATGCAATATCTCTAAAATTAGAAAGGTGCTGTGGGGAACAGGATACAGTGGTCCAGATGAGGAGCAGGGCCTCACAGAGCAGGCAGGATTCCAAACGGTCTGTTTGAACCTGGAAGTCCTGCAGATGGCCGACTTCACTTACAGACAGCATCACCGGGACGAAGCAGGAAATAAAAACATAAAACGATATCCAACTGTAAAGTGCATCCCAAATATACTCCACTTTCTTTATTATCTCCAAGACAATTGTAGTGCCAGAAAACCAAAATTTATTTACAATTTATTCAGATCTCGTATTAGCGGATAACATTAACAAAAACTGCAAACATCCTTACAGTCACTGTTCATCATAGCAACACAATTTAAATTCCAAAAACACTATCAAAAATAAGTACATGGAAAACTCTCACAACATCTGGTCTGAATATACTGTCTTATTTTTCCACTGGAGGCGGTGCACTCTGTATCGGCAGTTTGTACACTGGCACTACGAGTTCCTGGGGAGAAGAATCCAAGTACCACGGCCGCCTTGTGTAGTGAATCTTGTAGGAAGAACCCAAACCCAAAGTTTGCAGACGAGGCAGATATTTCTGTTACCAGCAGCCACACTGGATAACGGCCAGGACCACAAAAACTGCACCATGTTATACGAGACATAGAAGAACTGAGAACAATAAAGTAATTGACATATTCCAGTGTTCTGAATGTCTTGTCTCTAAACGTGTACCAGTTTTACTGTCTCTTCCACAGACATCGTTTACCTTCCATCAGATGCTGACAGATGTCACACAATGTGATATGGAACTAAACTATTTTGGTCTCAGTGGCCCACAAGTTTATGGGAGGGAAAATACTACACATGTGGAACCTCATCTACACAGATGGAAACTGAGACGTGTGCTCTAATCCGCTCCTGTTTCTCTGGTCTTTCAAAGTTGCTGCTCAGTGGCCGTCTCTCGGGCTGCTCATCAATCTTCTTATCTCCTGTGTGGTCATCGCCTCCACCATCTCCATCAAATCACCAACATTCTCTGTGCAAACAACAGATCAAGAATCATTTAATGAACTCGCCATATCTACCGTACATACTGGTGCACAAGTCGACCTTGTATATGGATCGAGGTCAAGTTTCAGTCTAAATTTCCTCAGAAGTGCCTCACTCAGACGTTGGTCGAAGCAAATCTGCCCCAACTTTGTAAAAACTTTGACAAGCATTTAAGGGTGATTCTTAGACTACGGGCACTTATGTCCTTTGATCATATTGTATGAAAAACAGAAAAAAGGGGAAATTTCACACTTTTATAGTTATCTTTACAATGAAAGTGTGTTAAGAAATTTGTTCTAGTAGTCTATGATGACTTTTTCACCTTTTTTCAGCATCATTATATGCAAATATTGCCGTTTTGTGCTTGTCCCACACCCAGACTTTTGATCTTCAATGATAAAAATGAATGGTAAAGAAACGTTTTTCTAATGTTTTAAAATATCTCTGAATAAAATATTAGTAAAATAATCAAAACATAATTGGGGTATTCAATGTCATACAACTGTTGTGATTTTTTTAAACAAAATGTAGTTGTCCCACACTATTGTCGTAATTTCCATGAGCTTTGGACACAAGTCCAACAAGTCCAAATTACAAATTTATGTAATCTGGATCAAAGTTCAGGAGGCTGGATCAAAAAATCAGGTTGAATTTTGGTCATTTGGATCAAACTTCAGCAGGCTGGATCAAAAAATCAGCAATCAGATTGTTTTGAATGCTGTTCGGGTGACATATCGAATGCTTAGACTGCAGTCAGACTGCGGTTCAAACGGCACCTTGATCACTGTTTGATATCTTTCCACTTCGACGCACCGGGAAAGGATCAATTTCAAATTTGTTGTTTAATTTTATTCTTAAACACTCAATATGTATATATATATATATATATCTTGCATCACCTACACGTTAAATAATATTCTAACAGAATGAGGTAAGTTTTTGCTTTTACCATAAAAAAAAAAAATTTTTATGTCATGCCAAATGAGCCTCCACTAAGATGTGCACTTTACAACGACAGTCCAGCACTTGCAAAGAAGGCGGTTGTTCAAGGGGCTCATGCCAAAATTTAATTGGTGGGTTGTAGGTCACGTGACATGGATTATTCGTACCATTTGTCGTTGTGTTTCATTGACCGTGCAATAGTTCTTTTAGTGTGCAATTTTGGTGCTATATGAAATGTGCTATTGCACACCTCGACCACTGCGTGCGCTCACACTACTGTGGGCAGCGTTTAGCTAAACATGGCAGCGTTAGTTTTGCTGGCAGACGACGATTTGAAGGAGGTAATTGACGATGCTAATTTTTCTAACACAAAAAAAAAATCCACTATCAATCAATCAATCAACTTTTTTCTTATATAGCGCCAAATCACAACAAACAGTTGCCCCAAGGCGCATTATATTGTAAGGCAAGGCCATACAATAATTATGAAAAACCCCAACGGTCAAAACGACCCCCTATGAGCAAACACTTGGCCACAGTGGGAAGGAAAAACTCCCTTTTAACAGGAAGAAACCTCCAGCAGAACCAGGCTCAGGGAGGGGCAGTCTTCTGCTGAGACTGGCTGGGGCTGAGGGAAAAAACCAGGAAAAAGACATGCCGTGAAGGGGGGCAGAGATCGATCACTAATGATTAAATGCAGAGTGATGCATACGGAGCAAAAAGAGAAACAGTGCATCATGGGAACCCCCCCACAATCTACGTCTAAAGCAGCATAACCAAGGGATGGTCCAGGGTCACCCGATCCAGCCCTAACAATAAGCCTTAGCGAAAAGGAAAGTTTTAAGCCTAATCTTAAAAGTACAGAGGGTATCTGTCTCCCTGATCTGAATTGGGAGCTGGTTCCACAGGAGAGGAGCCTGAAAGCTGAAGGCTCTGCCTCCCATTCTACTCTTACAAACCCTAGGAACTACAAGTTAGCCCGCAGTCTGAGAGCGAAGCGCTCTAATGGGGTAATATGGTACTACGAGGTCCCTAAGATAAGATGGGACCTGATTATTCAAAACCTTATAAGTAAGAAGAAGAATTTTAAATTCTATTCTAGAATTAACAGGAAGCCAATGAAGAGAGGCCAACACGGGTGAGATATGCTCTCTCCTTCTAGTCCCCGTCAGTACTCTAGCTGCAGCATTCTGAACCAACTGAAGGCTTTTTAGGGAACTTTTAGGACAACCTGATAATAATGAATTACAATAGTCCAGCCTAGAGGAAATAAATGCATGAATTAGTTTTTCAGCATCACTCTGAGACAAGACCTTTCTGATTTTAGAGATATTGCGTAAATGCAAAAAAGCAGTCCTACATATTTGTTTAATATGCGCTTTGAATGACATATCCTGATCAAAAATGACTCCAAGATTTCTCACAGTATTACTAGAGATCAGGGAAATGCCATCCAGAGTAACGATCTGGTTAGACACCATGCTTCTAAGATTTGTGGGGCCAAGTACAATAACTTTTATCTTAAGTTTTTTTAACTTAAGTTTTATCTGAGTTTAAAAGCAGGAAATTAGAGGTCATCCATGTCTTTATGTCTGTAAGACAATCCTGCAGTTTAGCTAATTGGTGTGTATCCTCTGGCTTCATGGATAGATAAAGCTGGGTATCATCTGCGTAACAATGAAAATTTAAGCAATACCGTCTAATAATACTGCCTAAGGGAAGCATGTATAAAGTGAATAAAATTGGTCCTAGCACAGAACCTTGTGGAACTCCATAATTAACTTTAGTCTGTGAAGAAGATTCCCCATTTACATGAACAAACTGTAATCTATTAGACAAATATGATTCAAACCACCGCAGCGCAGTGCCTTTAATACCTATGACATGCTCTAATCTCTGTAATAAAATTTTATGGTCAACAGTATCAAAAGCTGCACTGAGGTCTAACAGAACAAGCACAGAGATGAGTCCACTGTCCGAAGCCATAAGAAGATCATTTGTAACCTTCACTAATGCTGTTTCTGTACTATGATGAGTTCTAAAACCTGACTGAAACTCTTCAAATAGACCATTCCTCTGCAGATGATCAGTTAGCTGTTTTACAACTACCCTTTCAAGAATCTTTGAGAGAAAAGGAAGGTTGGAGATTGGCCTATAATTAGCTAAGATAGCTGGGTCAAGTGATGGCTTTTTAAGTAATGGTTTAATTACTGCCACCTTAAAGGCCTGTGGTACATAGCCAACTAACAAAGATAGATACACTGTAACCATCTGGAGGCATGAAGAGCTGTTAGGATGAAATGCTGGACAAATTTCTGATGTGATTTTTCACAGGAGTGAGGACAGCAGACGGCAGTCTGTGCTGAATTCGGCACAAGAACGACATCATGTCATTGGTACATTGTCAGAATTGGGGTTTTTTTGCAAGTTGACTGAGATCAGCACCAGTGATGAACAACAAAATTTAAGTCCCTTTTCTGTTGCTTCATTCTTTTTTCGCCTCATTGAATGGTATGTTCCATCTTTCACATCATGAAATATTCATACCACTGAACTCATAAACATATTGAATTATAGTGACTTTGTTTTTTCCTTCTTTCTTCTTCCTTTCTTTGAATTATTTCCTTTTATTGCTCATTGTTTGACCACCTTTGTCATTTCCCTCTGAGCGGCCTTATAAAGAAATGGCAGCGCCCTTCTTTTCTCTGTTTGAAAACCGTGCAAGAATAATCGCCGTCATTCACCTTTCCAGATCTTAAACAACAGCAATCAGCTAACTCAGGATAGTAATAACATGAGGTTGCTCAGGACGGCAACAAGTTCGCTTCTGGAGGCGGCGATATGAGTTAACTCCCGGAGGCAGCGATGTGAGTTAGTGCCTCAATGCAGTGACATGAGTTAGCTCCTGATAGCAGCGATATACGTTAGCACCTGGCAGCAGCGATATAAGTTAGCGCCTGGCAGCAGTGACATGAGTTAGCGCCTGGCAGCAGCGACATAAGTTAGCATTTGGCAGCAGCGACATGAGCTAGTGCCTGGCAGCAGTGGCATGAGTTAGCTCCTGATAGCAGCGATATAAGTTAGCGTCTGGCTGCAGTGACATGAGTTAGCGCCTGGCAGCAGAGACATGAGCTAGTGCCTGGCAGCAGTGACATGAGTTAGCTCCTGATAGCAGCGATATAAGTTAGCGTCTGGCAGCAGTGACATAAGTTAGCGTCTGGCAGCAGTGACATGAGTTAGCGCCTGGCAGCAGAGACATGAGTTAGTGCCTGGCAGCAGTGACATGAGTTAGCTCCTGATAGCAGCGATATAAGTGAAGCAGCAGGACCTTCGTGGCCGGGACGACGGTGGGGATCGAACCCACGCGGCTCGCACAAAAGACCGTTCCTCTACCAGGTCAGCCAAAGGGGAACTCCCCGTTAGCCAAGCTAGCGGGAACGTCTTTTCAATTGGGACCCGGGACTTCCATCCCGCTACACATCTCCCCACCATTTTTTACTTTGTCCCGAAGTCACAGGTGCATGTTAGCATACTCTGTGACCCACATCCTGTTCGTGACGCCAGATTGAAGCAGCAGGACCTTTGTGGCCGGAACGACGGTGGGGATCGAACCCACGCGGCTCGCACAAAAGACCGTTCCTCTACCAGGTCAGCCAAAGGGGAACTCCCCGTTAGCCAAGCTAGCGGGAACGTCTTTTCAATTGGGACCCGGGACTTCCATCCCGCTACATAAGTTAGCGTCTGGCAGCAGTGACATGAGTTAGCGCCTGGCAGCAGCGACATGAGCTAGTGCCTGGCAGCAGTGACATGAGTTAGCTCCTGATAGCAGTGATATAAGTTAGCGTCTGGCAGGAGTGACATAAGTTAGCATCTGGCAGCAGTGACATGAGTTAGTGCCTGGCAGCAGTGACATGAGTTAGTGCCTGATAGCAGCGATATAAGTTATCGCCTGGAGTTAGCTCCTGATAGCAGCGATATAAGTTAGCACCTGGCAGCAGCGATATAAGTTAGCGTCTGGCAGCAGTGGCATAAGTTAGCATCTGACAGCAGTGACATGAGTTAGCGCCTGGCAGCAGTGGCATGAGTTAGCTCCTGATAGCAGCGATATAAGTTAGCGTCTGGCAGCAGTGACATGAGTTAGCGCCTGGCAGCAGAGACATGAGCTACTGCCTGGCAGCAGTGACATGAGTTAGCTCCTGATAGCAGCGATATAAGTTAGCGTCTGGCAGCAGTGACATAAGTTAGCGTCTGGCAGCAGTGACATGAGTTAGCGCCTGGCAGCAGAGACATGAGTTAGTGCCTGGCAGCAGTGACATGAGTTAGCTCCTGATAGCAGCGATATAAGTGAAGCAGCAGGACCTTCGTGGCCGGGACGACGGTGGGGATCGAACCCACGCGGCTCGCACAAAAGACCGTTCCTCTACCAGGTCAGCCAAAGGGGAACTCCCCCTTAGCCAAGCTAGCGGGAACGTCTTTTCAATTGGGACCCGGGACTTCCATCCCGCTACACATCTCCCCACCATTTTTTACTTTGTCCCGAAGTCACAGGTGCATGTTAGCATACTCTGTGACCCACATCCTGTTCGTGACGCCAGATTGAAGCAGCAGGACCTTTGTGGCCGGAACGACGGTGGGGATCGAACCCACGCGGCTTGCACAAAAGACCGTTCCTCTACCAGGTCAGCCAAAGGGGAACTCCCCGTTAGCCAAGCTAGCGGGAACGTCTTTTCAATTGGGACCCGGGACTTCCATCCCGCTACATAAGTTAGCGTCTGGCAGCAGTGACATGAGTTAGCGCCTGGCAGCAGCGACATGAGCTAGTGCCTGGCAGCAGTGACATGAGTTAGCTCCTGATAGCAGCGATATAAGTTAGCGTCTGGCAGGAGTGACATAAGTTAGCATCTGGCAGCAGTGACATGAGTTAGTGCCTGGCAGCAGTGACATGAGTTAGTGCCTGATAGCAGCGATATAAGTTATCGCCTGGAGTTAGCTCCTGATAGCAGCGATATAAGTTAGCACCTGGCAGCAGCGATATAAGTTAGCGTCTGGCAGCAGTGGCATAAGTTAGCATCTGACAGCAGTGACATGAGTTAGCGCCTGGCAGCAGTGACATGAGTTAGCTCCTGATAGCAGCGATATAAGAGCGCCTGGCAGTAGTGACATGAGTTAGCGTCTGGCAGCAGCGACATGAGTTAGCGTCTGGCAGCAGCGACATGAGTTAGCGCCTGGCAGCAGCGACATGAGTTAGCGCCTGGCAGCAGCGACATGAGTTAGCGTCTGGCAGCAGCGACATGAGTTAGCATCTGGCAGCAGCGACATGAGTTAACGCCTGGCAGCAGCGACATGAGTTAGCATCTGGCAGCAGCGACATGAGCTAGCTCAGGACTGTCTAAAGGTAAAAGCAGCCACTGTTTGACATTTTGGACACATTATATGTTTGAATGAATGTCTTTTTTCTGAAAAGGTGTGTGACCAGATGAAGTTGCTTAATTCATGCTGGAGTGAGCTGCTGGTCCTGGACATCATATCTCGGCAGGTCCGGCATGGAAAAGTAGGCAGTCTGCTTCTCGTCACTGGGCAGGAGGTTAGTCATTTTCTGCTGATGCAACATTTGTTTTATAATAACTGCATCACGATGGTTTGGGGAGTTTCAGCCCATAGTCTAGGCTCCTGATATGGTTGTCATCAAATGCAAACTGCTTCTGGCTGAAAGGCTAAATGAACATTGTTTACAGACCCTCTCAGTGTTGGAACCTCACATTGTACATCTGTGGTAAACTAATATTTTACAGATTTATGCATTACAGGGTGGTGGCCAAGTGGTTAAGATACAATACAAGGATTTTGTTTGTTAATAACAAAACCTTCAAATCTGGCCTCACACAGACAGAAAGCCAAAATCAAGGTAATATGATCAAACAGCACGGTGGATTAGTGGTTAGCACTGTTGCCGCACAGCAAGACGGTCATGAGTTTGATTCCCACCTGTGGCCTTTCTGCGTGGAGTGTGCATGTTCTCCCCATGTTTGCGTGGGTTCCCTCCAGGTGCTCCGGTTTCCTCCCACATTTAAAGACATGCAGGTTAGGTGGATTGGAAACTTTAAAACTGTCCAAGTCTCCTTTCCAAAAGAGATCTTGATCTCAATGGGACTGTTATTTTTCCCCCGGTTCTTTCTGTAACACTGCCCTTCACAAAGTACAAACTCAAACTTTCCTGCACTTTTAAATTTATTCAAAGTCACAGTGAAAAAGAACATCGGGCATGGATTCTGTAGAATTTCTCTCACAGATGAGATCCACCCTTACAGAACCCAGAACAATGGACACAAACAGTTTTTATAAAGGATTACGTAATCGTGACAGAGGCAGACCTTATTTCGCAAAATCCTTCCCTTATTGGCCCCTGTGGGCATTCGAGGGAGCTCCAACCCCCTGCCTGAGACCCGCACAGTAACGGAACATATATGATTTATAATATAACCTAACTCTCTTTGTCTTAAATGGTAAAAAACTGGTTAAATCTGGTTCGACATGCACATAGCAACAGTCAGAACAAAGGAAAGTAAGAAGAAGAGTGAAAACTAAGAACACTATCCTGAGTAAGATAACTACTTCAATACCAAAATTAATACAGAAAACAAATAAATGAAGCAGCAGGACCTTCGTGGCTGGGACGACGGTGGGGATCGAACCCACGCGGCTCGCACAAAAGACCGTTCCTGTACCAGGTCAGCCAAAGGGGAACTCCCCGTTAGCCAAGCTAGCGGGAACGTCTTTTCAATTGGGACCCGGGACTTTCATCCCGCTACACATCTCCCCACCATTTTTGACTTCGTCCCGAAGTCACAGGTGCATGTTAGCATACTCTGTGACCCACATCCTGTTCGTGACGCCAGATTGAAGCAGCAGGACCTTCGTGGCCGGGACGACGGTGGGGATCGAACCCACGCGGCTCGCACAAAAGACCTTTCCTCTACCAGGTCAGCCAAAGGGGAACTCCCCGTTAGCCAAGCTAGCGGGAACGTCTTTTCAATTGGGACCCGGGACTTTCATCCTGCTACATAAAGAAAACTATAATTGAACACACAAAAATATCTAAACGGACTAACCTGGTTGAATAAAGGTTAAATTACATTAAAAGTTTCTTCTCCTAGTCAGAACTCCAGCTGTAGCATTTTGAACCATTTGGAGACCTCTGATGCTGGACTGTGGTAAACCAGAAAATAGAACATTATGGTAACCTAATCTCAAAGAAACAAAGGCATGAATCAATGTTTCTGCATCACTGAGTGAGAGTGTGAATGTGTTGCTCTGTCTGTTTGTGGCCCTCTGATGGATTGGCAACCTGTCCAGGGTAAACCCCGCCTCTCACCCACTGAGCACTGGGATAGGCTCCAGCTCCCCTGTGGACCTTAATTGTAATAAGCAGGACTAGAGAATGAATGAATGACTGTTTAGGTCAAAAGGCAGTGTGGGGATCAAAGGTCACCCCGAGATTTTCCACTTTATCACTGTGATGAATAACATACGAATCTGCAACTGGTTATTAAATTAATGTCTCTGTGTTGCAGTACCCACCACCATCGTCTCAGTCTTGTCAGAATTTAAGAGTAAGAATTGCTACACATCCGGTTCTTAGTCTTCTGTGTTTATTGGTATGTAAAGCTCAGTGTCATCAGCATAGCAGTGAAAAGAAAATTCTGTACACAGTATCTTACCAAAAGGTGCTATGTAGCAGAGAATAGCAGAGGGTCTAATACAGATCCCCATGGCACCTCATATTTTACTGGAACAAGATTTGAAGTAACATTGTCATACAAGACACAATGAGAGTGACTAGATAAGTAAGATGTCAAGCACGAGGGAACATGGCCAGTAGTACCAAAAGAATTCTCAAGCCCACCCAGTAATATACGATGACTGACTGTGTCAAACATGACACAAGCAAAAGGTCATTCACCACTTTAGTAAGTGCTGTCTTTGGGAATGTTGCATTCTAAACAAGGACCAAAATGGTTCAGAGAGATCAGTGTCAGCAAGATCATCCACAAACTTCTGTGAAACCACTTTTTCAACAATTTCACACCAGAAGGATAGAGTCGATATCGATATTGAGTAATTTATCAATGAACCCAGACCTAAGTGAAGTTTCTTAAAAATGGGTTTGATCACTACAGATTGAAAACATGTAAGAACAGAACCTGGCCTCCAGGAACAGATTTGGACAACCCTGCTCTGTAGAAAGGAAAATTGGTCACAAGAACTGCAACAAAAACAGGGGCATTAAAATACTCTCTGTGCCAGTGCCATACTTGCAAGGGTCTCTCTTAACAGTGTTTCATCTGAGCTTCTAGAATAGTCTGGCTCCACACCCCAAAACTCAACCACTGACTGTATCCTACGTCTGTGAGTACTCACTGAAACCAAGAATGATTTTCAGCAATGCCTCATTGATCTGTATAACATCCTGAGAATCTACAGGATCTGCAATAATCTCATGGGTATTACAGGTTACCTTCAGCGGGTGCTTTGACTGCTGTTGGACAGAGTCTCTGGCTTCCCAGAAAATTGTGGTGTTCATCACTGGTGTCTTCTGACTCTGGCTGTTCAGTGCTTGCATGGACTTGGTGTTGGACACTGTACATGGACTGCATTTATATTTAAATTGATTTTTGGAGATTTTGCAGCCCAGCAACTTAGTCAGTCAGGAAAGATTCACTGACCTCGGCTTTTTGAACAATGCTGTGATCTTTGTGGAATCAGTGGATGGCCCATTATGGAAACTGAGTGTCTGGGCTTGCAGTTGTCTTAACATTGAAGCTTTCGGTGACTTCTAGGGCAAAACCATCAAGTGTCAAAGTTTCTCCTCTTCAAACTTTCTCTTGGTCTTTGATCAGTAGATACCTGGGAAGAGCTTACTGAGTCATGAGGTCACAAGATAGAGGTGTTTGGTGATGCTGATACCTTTGCAGGAGAACAAAGGTCCAACTTTTGGGTCCTGGTGCTTCCAGTCTTACCGAATGGGTGTGAACCACTAACCTCAGTCTTTTGTGCTTGGTCTCTCTGGAGGATCCTTTGCTCCTGCTGGAATGACTTTGTGTCAAATGAAATGAATGTCAGTTGTTAAATGTTATGGCCATGTGGTGTGTTTTTCTGTGCGTGATCCAACATACAGGTTCCTCAGTGTTGTGCACCTCAGCAACTGAAACACGCCAATGAGATGCCCATGTGTCACCTGACTGCAGTGAGTAGACTACAGTGGCTACTTGCAGAGTTTGGGGATGGACAGGTTGTCTGCATGGGTGATTGCCACCCAGAACCCAGGGTGGTTCTGCAGTGTGGTGGATCCAGCAGCATGCAGTACCAGAACATGTTCCCAGACCTGACCTGAGTATGTGTGGGTGTGGAGCAGGAGTCGTCCAGCTGTTTAGACAAAGAGGAGATGATCTTCGACTGTTCACTCTCATTTTGTTGTTGTTGTTTTTTGGTCAGGTGGCGCTGTCAGTTATAACATCTTGTGCTGGACCTATTTTAACCGACCTGGTCCAGAGAGGACGGGACTTGACAGAGAAGTTCCATCTGCTAAAAGTGGATTGCCAAGAGTTTGCCTGCATCAAGTTCCTCATTCTCTTCAACCCAGGTCAGCAAACAAATGAATGATTTTATCCCAGACGAGTCCATTCACACACGTACAGTCATGTGTGGGTAACGCATACTAACTGAAAGGACGCATCACACCCTGCACACCCGGGTGAACATTTATATTATGAATTATGAATACTGATTGTCAGCTAATCATGCTGGGAGCTTTGAGGTGGTTGAGTAAGGTGGATTATTTTTTAACTACGAGGTCTGTCAGAAAAGTATCTGACCTTTTAATTTTTTTCAAAAACCATATGGATTTGAATCACGTGTGATTGCATCAGCCAAGCTTGAACCTTCGTGCACATGCGTGAGTTTTTTCACGCTTGTCGGTTGCGTCATTCGCCTGTGAGCAGGCTTTGTGTGAGCAGTGGTCCACCCCTCTCGTCGGATTTTTATTGCGAATAAATGTCTGAACGATTTGGAGCTTTTCTGCATCAAATTTTTCCAGAAACTGTGAGAGACCTCCAGGTGGACACCATTCGGAAAATTTTATTGGCTTTCAGGGATTTTATGGGGGATTACACAGATTAAGGAGTGTTACAGCCAGTTTAAAGACCGCCCACAGCTGCTGAGAGCGCGCTGTGCTCCAAGCGCCGATCGACAGGCTAAAACAACCAGATCATTTCCAACGTGAAGGCTTTGTTGATCCGGGACGTCGTCTGACTTCCACAAAAAAAAGAAGAAGGCATGGACATCAGCACTTTTTCGGCACATTCCACTGTTAAAGTTTTTTTTTTCATGGAAAGAAAAGCGGACGGATGCGCCACCGTGCCGTTCATGGCGCGGGACAAAACCACCTCTGTGTTGGTCTCTCAGGATGGCTTTCAGGTGGCTTTCAGACGGCTGTCGGTGGGTTTTCATTCGTGTGACTAACCGAGAAATTGTGGATGAGCTGGACATGCCAGAACATGTCCTGTGAGGCTTCATCATGGCGTTGCTTTGTGCCATGCTGCTCCACCGCGACGCGCGGAATTCCTCCGCACGTCTGTCTCAATGTGCCGAAAAAGTGCTGATGTCCACGTCTTCCACAATTCTGGTGCTAGTCAGAGGACGTCCCGGATAAAACACAGCGTCCAGTTTGGAAATGAACGGCACATTCCACTGTTATAGGAGTTTTTGTCATGGAAAGAGGAGCGGAGGAATTCTGCGCGTCGCGGTGGAGCCGCATGGCCATGAACGGCACGGTGGCGCATCCGTCCGCTTTTCTTTCCATGAAAAAAAAAACTTTAACAGTGGAATGTGCTGAAAAAGTGCTGATGTCTACGCCTTCTTCCTTTTTTTGTGGAAGTCAGACGACGTCCCGGATCAACAAAGCCTTCACGTTGGAAATGATCTGGTTGATTCAGCCTGTCGATCAGCACGTGGAGCGCGGTGCGCTCTCAGCAGCTGTGGGCGGTCTTTAAACCGACTGTAACTGTTGGGAAGGTGTCGTAGCACGGACCCACAACAGGGGGCGCAAATGAACGGACAATGAGTAAGCCAAAAGGTAACAATTTAATGTTGTGATATTACACAACGAAACGTGTCTTAATTTCACAGTCAATAAACACCAGGTGAAGTGTGGGCAGGCTCGAAGATAGAAGACGCCCGACGAGAGAGAAGCCGCGTCCCACACGGCTTCCACCACCAACGGCCTGAAGAACACCGGAGCCGCCAAGTCCCGAGTCCCCAGGTGGCCTCTGTCTTCGACTGTCGACCCTGGTACTGCTGGCAGAAAGCAGAAATATGATGTGTGAGTGTGAGTCCGCACACTCAGTAATCTATAGTCCAGATACCGTTAGGAGGGAGCACCTCCACCTCCAAATCACACACACTCGTGCAGCTCCTGTTTGTCCCTCTTCTGGGTCTTCACAGGAATGCGACTGCACACAGAACAAAGTTAGACAGCGTATTAGTCAGCAGAGAAATTACCTTGGTTCTGGTAGTCGATTTCTCGGCGGGGAGGTGGAGTTGCAGTCCGGTTTTTATGGTAGTGATGATAACGAGTGACAGCTGGTGCAGAGGATGAGTGACAGCTGTCACTTCTTCTGGGTCTGGCGCCCTCTCGTGCTTGGAGCCCGCACTCCAAGCAGGGCGCCCTCTGGTGGTGGTGGGCCAGCAGTACCTCCTCTTCAGCGGCCCACACAACAGGACCCCCCCTTCAACGGGCGCCTCCTGGCGCCCGACCAGGCTTGTCCGGATGTCTTGTGTAGAATTCGGCCAGGAGGTCCGGGTCCAGGATGAAGCTCCTCTTCACCCAGGAGCGTTCTTCAGGTCCATACCCCTCCCAGTCCACCAGATATTGGAAACCCCGGCCCTTACGACGGACGTCCAGGAGCCTGCGGACTGTCCAGGCAGGCTCCCCGTCAATGAGCCGGGCAGGAGGCGGCGTAGGTCCCGGAGTACAGAGGGGCGAGGTGTGGTGTGGTTTGAGACGGGAGACATGAAAGACAGGGTGAATCCGCAGTGAAGCCGGGAGTTGTAGCTTCACTGCGGCCGGGTTGATGATCTTGAGGATACGAAAGGGTCCGATGAATCTGTCCTTCAGTTTTGGGGAGTCGACACACAAAGGGATGTCCTTGGTCGAGAGCCACACCTCCTGCCCGGGCTGGTATGTTGGGGCCGGGGAACGTCGGCGGTCCGCATGGGTCTTGGCCCTCGTCCGGGCTTTTAACAGGGCAGAGTGGGCGGTCCGCCACACCCGGCGGCACCTCCTGAGGTGGGCCTGGACCGAGGGCACACCGACCTCTCCCTCCACCAGCGGGAACAATGGGGGCTGGAACCCCAAACATGCCTCAAAAGGGGAGAGGCCGGTAGCAGACGAGACTTGGCTGTTATGGGCATACTCGATCCAGGCCAGATGGTGACTCCAGGCCGCCGGGTGCGCGGAGGTGACGCAGCGAAGGGCCTGTTCCAACTCCTGGTTAGCCCGCTCTGCCTGGCCGTTGGTCTGGGGGTGGTACCCGGACGAGAGACTCACGGTGGCCCCCAGCTCCTTACAGAAACTCTTCCACACCTGCGAAGAGAACTGGGGACCACGATCTGAAACGATGTCCGATGGTATCCCATGCAGCCGCATGACGTGGTGGAGCAGAAGGTCTGCCGTCTCCTGGGCTGTCGGGAGCTTCGGGAGGGCCACGAAGTGGGCCGCCTTGGAGAACCGGTCCACTATCGTGAGAATAACGGTGTTGCCTTGGGACGGCGGGAGGCCCGTGATGAAGTCCAGGCCGATGTGAGACCAGGGGCGATGAGGCACCGGCAGGGGCTGGAGGAGTCCCGTCGTCCTCCGATGGTCTGCCTTGCCCCTGGCGCAGATGGTACAGGCCTGGACGTAGTCCCGGACGTCGGTTTCCAGGGACGCCCACCAGAAGCGCTGCTGGACTACTGCCACGGTCCTACGCACTCCGGGATGACAGGAGAGCCTGGACCCGTGACAGAAGTCCAATACGGCAGCTCTTGCCTCTGGTGGGACGTACAGTCTGTTCTTGGGGCCAGTCCCCGGGTCCAGGCTCCTTGTCAGGGCCTCCCGGACGGTCTTCTCCACGTCCCAGGTGAGGGTGGCCACGACAGTGGACTCGGGGATGATGGTCTCGGTGGGGTTCGACAGCCCCGCTTTGGCTTCTTCTTCGTGTACCCGGGACAATGCATCTGGTTTTTGGTTCTTGGTCCCGGGGCGATACGTGATCTGGAAGTCAAAGCGCCCGAAGAACAGAGACCAGCGGGCTTGCCTGGGGTTCAGCCGCTTGGCGGTCCAGATGTACTCCAGGTTCCGATGGTCAGTGAAAACCGTGAAGGGCAACGATGCCCCCTCCAGCAGGTGTCTCCACTCTTCAAGAGCCTCCTTCACCACAAGAAGTTCCCGATTGCTGACGTCATAGTTCTGTTCAGCTGGGGTCAACCTGCGGGAATAAAAGGCACAAGGATGGAGGACTTTATCAGCCTCCACGCTCTGGGACAGCACGGCTCCTATCCCTGAGTCAGAGGCGTCCACCTCTATTATGTACTGGCGATCAGGATCAGGCTGCACCAGAACTGGTGCAGTCGAGAACCGGCGTTTCAACTCCTGGAACGCGGCTTCGCACTGATCCGACCAGGCGAAGGGGACCTTGGTGGAGGTCAGGGCAGTCAGGGGGCTAACTACCTGACTGTAACCTTTAATGAACCTCCTGTAGAAATTTGCAAAGCCTAGGAACTGCTGTAGTTTCCTGCGGCTTGTTGGTTGGGGCCAATCTCTCACCGCCGCAACCTTAGCCGGATCAGGGGCGACGGAGTTGGAGGAGATGATGAACCCCAGGAAGGACAAAGAAGTGCGGTGGAACTCGCACTTCTCGCCCTTCACAAACAGCCGGTTCTCCAACAACCGCTGTAGGACCTGACGTACATGCTGGACATGGGTCTCAGGGTCCGGGGAAAAGATGAGTATATCGTCCAGATATACGAAGACGAACCGATGCAGGAAGTCCCGCAAGACGTCATTTACCAAAGCTTGGAACGTCGCGGGGGCGTTAGTGAGGCCGAACGGCATGACCAGGTACTCAAAATGACCTAACGGGGTGTTGAATGCCGTCTTCCATTCGTCTCCCTTCCGGATCCGAACCAGGTGGTACGCGTTTCTAAGATCCAATTTTGTGAAAATTTGGGCTCCATGCAGGGGCGTGAACACTGAATCTAACAGAGGTAACGGGTATCGGTTGCGAACCGTGATCTCGTTCAGCCCTCTGTAATCAATGCATGGACGGAGTCCGCCGTCTTTCTTGCCCACAAAAAAGAAACCAGCACCCATCGGGGAGGTGGAGTTCCAGATCAGCCCGGCAGCTAAGGAGTCCCGGATGTAGGTCTCCATTGATTCGCGTTCCGGACGTGAGAGGTTGTACAGCCTGCTGGACGGGTACTCAGCGCCCGGGACCAAATCGATGGCACAATCATACGGTCGGTGCGGGGGAAGAGTGAGTGCCAGATCTTTGCTGAAAACGTCAGCAAGATCGTGGTACTCCTTTGGCACCGCCGATAGATTGGGGGGAACTTTGACCTCCTCATTAGCCGTAGTGCCGGGAGGAACCGAGGATCCTAAGCACTCCCGGTGGCAGGTTTCGCTCCACTGCGTCACAACCCCAGACGGCCAATCAATCCGGGGATTGTGCTTCACCATCCATGGAAAGCCCAAAATCACTCGGGAGGTAGAAGGTGTTACATGGAACACTATCTCCTCCCTGTGATTCCCAGACACAACCAAAGTCACTGGTTGTGTCTGATGTGTGATTAATGGAAGCAGGGTGCCATCTAGTGCTTGCACCTGCAATGGTGCCGGCAGAGCCACCAGAGGGAGCCCTACTTCCTTTACCCATCTGCTGTCCAGCAGATTCCCTTCAGACCCTGTGTCTATCAGTGCTGGGGCATGAAGGGTTAAATCCCCACAAAGGATTGTTACTGGGATTCGTGCAGATTTGCTGGGTTTTCCCGCGTGCGTGTTATGACCCACCCTTAGCCCAGTTTCTAAGGACGGGCGTTGTAGTTTGACCGTTTTAGGGCAGTCCTTCTGCATGTGCTCGCAAGAGCCGCAGACGAAACACTCCCCGTGGGCCAGCCTCCTTTGTCTGATGTTTGATTTTAATTTGGCCCTGCTCGTGTCCCTAGCCTCCTCAGCAGGGGGAGCTGTAGCCACACGGAGCTCTCTGGCAGTGAAGCGTGGGGACGACGTCACCTTGTCGGAACCGGAAGGGGGAGGGACGACTCGTGCCCGGTCATGCCTCCCGGCCTGCTCCCGACGATGCTCGCTTAAACGGTTGTCTAAACGTATAACCAAATCGATCAGCCCGTCAAATTCCCGCGGTTCCTCCTTGGCCAGTAGGTGCTCCTTGAGGACCGGGAACAGTCCATTTACAAAGGCGGCGCGGAGCGCAACGTTATTCCAGCCGGACCTCGCTGCCGCGATGCGGAAGCCGACTGCATACTCGGCTGCGCTACGGCGCCCCTGTCTCATCGACAGCAGCACGTTCGAAGCGGTCTCGCCTCTGTTGGGATGATCAAACACTTGTTTGAATTCCCGTACAAACCCAGCATAAGACGTTAGGAGCCGTGAATTCTGCTCCCAAAGCGCCGTAGCCCATGCGCGTGCCTCTCCTCGAAGCAAATTAATAACATAAGCCACCCGGCTAGCGTCCGATGCGTACATGACGGGGCGCTGTGAAAAGACGAGCGAACACTGCATGAGGAAGTCTGCGCACGTCTCGACACAGCCCCCGTACGGTTCCGGAGGGCTTATGTATGCTTCAGGGGACGTGGGGGGGTTCGTTGAACGACCAGTGGAACGTCTGATACAGGCCCAGGACCAGCCAGAGGAGTGGCTGCAGCAGCGCCCTGATCGCGCGCTTCCACCCTGGCGGTGAGAGCCTCCACCCTCCGATTAAGGAGGACACTCTGCTCGGTCACTAATTCTAACCGGGCCTTGAAGGCGGTTAAGATCTGCTGCAGCTCACTCAACCCGCCTCCCGCTGACGCCTGCGCTCCTGGCTCTTCCATTGGCCGTTCAAGCTGGAGTTGACGCCCCTCGGAGTCCATGACGATGGCCGAGAAATCCTGTTGGGAAGGTGTCGTAGCACGGACCCACAACAGGGGGCGCAAATGAACGGACAATGAGTAAGCCAAAAGGTAACAATTTAATGTTGTGATATTACACAACGAAACGTGTCTTAATTTCACAGTCAATAAACACCAGGTGAAGTGTGGGCAGGCTCGAAGATAGAAGACGCCCGACGAGAGAGAAGCCGCGTCCCACACGGCTTCCACCACCAACGGCCTGAAGAACACCGGAGCCGCCAAGTCCCGAGTCCCCAGGTGGCCTCTGTCTTCGACTGTCGACCCTGGTACTGCTGGCAGAAAGCAGAAATATGATGTGTGAGTGTGAGTCCGCACACTCAGTAATCTATAGTCCAGATACCGTTAGGAGGGAGCACCTCCACCTCCAAATCACACACACTCGTGCAGCTCCTGTTTGTCCCTCTTCTGGGTCTTCACAGGAATGCGACTGCACACAGAACAAAGTTAGACAGCGTATTAGTCAGCAGAGAAATTACCTTGGTTCTGGTAGTCGATTTCTCGGCGGGGAGGTGGAGTTGCAGTCCGGTTTTTATGGTAGTGATGATAACGAGTGACAGCTGGTGCAGAGGATGAGTGACAGCTGTCACTTCTTCTGGGTCTGGCGCCCTCTCGTGCTTGGAGCCCGCACTCCAAGCAGGGCGCCCTCTGGTGGTGGTGGGCCAGCAGTACCTCCTCTTCAGCGGCCCACACAACAGTAACACTCCTTAATCTGTGTAATCCCCATAAAATCGTCCCTGAAAGCCAATAGAATTTTCCGAATGGTATCCACCTGGAGGTCTCTCACAGTTTCTGGAACAAATTGATGCAGCAAAGCTCCAAATCATTCAGACATTTATTCACAATAAAAATCCAACGAGATGGGTGGACCACTGCTCACACAAAGCCTGCTCACAGGCGAATGACGCAACCGACAGGCGTGAAAAAACTCACACATGCGCACGAAGGTTCAAGCTTGGCTGATGCAATCACACGTGATTCAAATCCATATGTTTTTTGAAAAAATAAAAAGGTCCGATACTTTTCTGACAGACCTCGTATATGACTGCATATATTATAACATCTTTGTAACTTCATCATGAAGTCACTTATACCAGGTGATCACAGATATTTTTCCAATCAGTAAGAGCTTTTGAATCACATCTGCAGCCACATTGGTAGCAAAGATATTATGGTGCATGTGGCTTTGGGTTGACTTTGACCTTTGACCTGTCTCAAAAGCTAATCATTGAGAGACAGTAACCAACGTAATATTCCCACCACGTTTGGTGGGAATATTACAATTTCTGACACACACACACACACACACATGCACACACACTCCGGGAGTGATGTTTTTATCATTTTGGGTGAGATGACTGATTGATTGTTTGGATGATGAATTAAATGGTTTGTGTTTTACTGTTCGTCCACTGAACAGATGTGAAACATCTTGAAGACCATCAGTTTATAGAAAGAGTGCAGCAGCAAGTCCAGGGAGCCCTGCTGGAGTACACACTCTGCACAGACTCTCAGTACCTTGGACGGTTTGCCCGTCTGCTATTGTGCGTGTCTGAACTGCGCTCTCTGAGCCCCCTGCTGGAAGATTACTTATACTGCAAACACCTCAGTGCTGAGGTGCCAAACAGCCTGCTCATTGAGATGCTGCACGCCAAACGCAGTGGGACGTGATTATCTGCATGTTCACGAACAGATGAGGATATAAGTTTACATACACATTCATTCAAAATTCCAAACAAAGTTTTTCCAGCCTCCACATATCACATTTGTTTCAAACAATCGTGCGTTAAGTCATCTATAATATGTGCATTGCTTCCTGAATAAAAGTTATGTGGTTGGTTTAATTCAGTTTTTATTCACTGAGTTTTTCAGTGGGTGGTGTAAAGATCAACGCACAACTAAAGCATCTCAGAGCACCCCAGAGCAGAGAACTCAGCGACGTAAAAGTTCACAGCTTTTATTTGCAGCTGATGTAACACAGTGGAGTTCAGCACACAGTACGAGTCCATTCAACAGTAGTGTCCATGTGGGAAACGATGGTCAAGTTAAACAGATGAGGGTCAAAACACAGTCATCAAACATACCTGGCAAGAAACATGAGGCAGCACGAATTAGCAATTGGAGGTCAAACACAGAGAAACACTGCAAGAAAGAAAACATGTAAATTTGACAGTGTGGCACTAGATGAGGGTCTGTGAACAGTTGTATCTTCGTGACAATCCCTCTGTGGAGAGGAAGATTTGCTCTTGGTTAATTCCAGACAGGATGGTGGACCTGGAGGTGACTGAACAGGTGCAGTCTTCGTGCACACTCTTTCTGACAGACGTGGTTGCTGCGGGAATCTTCTGCCTGTCAGGATCTTGCTCTCTCTGCTTCCTCTTTCTCCGCTGTGTTGCTCATCTGCATTTTTTTTTTTTTTTTTGAATACTCCCACTCCTGCATGGATCATTGCTCTCCAGCTGGCTTGGTCCCTTGCACATTCTTCCCATGTGTTCCAGTCAATAAAGCAACTCTTAAGGTTGAACTTCAAGATGTTCTTGTAGGATTTATTCTGCCCTCCTCTGGACAATTTTCTTTTGCTTAGCTGGGAGACAAACATCTTCCACAGGCGTGGGCGTGGCACACCATCCAATGCTTTTGTCAAGTCAGTGAAGACGAGGTACGACAGTTGATGTTGCTCTTGACACTTTTCTTGCAATTGATCGATAGTGAAGATCATGTTTGTTGTCCCTCTTGATGGTCGGAAACCACTCTGGGTTTCAAGAAGAATATTTTCCAATCGTGGTCGCAGACAGTTGCCAGCAATCCATGTGAGAACCTTTCCTGCGGTAGAAAGAGATCCCACAATGGTTTCTGAGGTCAGACTTCTCCCCATTCCACTTGTAGATGAAGACAATCATTGAGTTTTTCAGGTCTGCAGGAATTTCTTGTAGAGCCCTTAGGGCCCTGTCCCACTGGCGTTTAGTAGGATTTGCGGATGAAATGTGCACAAAAGTGGCCCGCATCCGCCAAACAACTGCAATAACCGTGTAACATTCTTGTATGAGTCGGCTGCCATCCGAACACGTCCGTGATCATCTGCAGAGGCACGCATGTCCGCAGCCAGGATTTTTGAGCGGCTCAAAAATCCTGCTGTGGATGAGATCTGCATCACTGCCTGAACACATACTGAAGACATACGCAGGACATACACAACCAACGCGCCGCATATCCCCTGTCATCCGCTGATATCCGCAGGGTGGCGCGGCTTGGCGGCGGACCGGGACAGCGTGCAAAACAGATATGACGCGTGCCCAGCATGGCCACATCACGGTCACAAATGGTATGTCACGCATGCAGACAGAGTGGGCACGGATGGAGCGAGTGCATCACGGCCGCTGTGCCCCTCGTGGGGGCGCCTCCGCGGTCGCCTTCGCTTCTGTTCCCTGTTATATCCGCTTTTCTTCTTCATGTATTCGCTGATCCAACCCGGGACATTTGTCATTTCCGCCCACTTCTGTTGCGGACGCTCAGCTTTTGTCTCCTCATTTCATGCACAAAGCCTCCTAAACACTTGTGTGAAGCGCCTTGAGGCAACTCTGTTGTGATTTGGCGCTATATAAATGAAAATAAATTGAAAAAAAAAATTAAGCCCAGATTTTTATGATGAGCCTGTGGAGCTGATGTTGGAGAAACAAACCTTCAACAGGAATGTTTTCTTCACTGGGTGCTTTTCTGTTTTTCATGCCTATAAGGGTGAGGAGAGTTTCTTTGAGACCTGAGGTTTGACTGAGTTCTTCAACAATGTCTTGTCTTGGTCAGTTGCTGAGCACTTCCTTCTCCTCAATGACTGGGTTGGTGTGCATGAGATCTTTGGAGTGTTCTTTCTTTTGACCACTGATCCCATCTTTGGTCTTTAGCAGACTCAGGTCATCCTTGCTTTGAAGAAGTGCTTGTCCTTTGCTGGAGGGACAGTAGATTTCTTTGGTGGCATTGAAAAAGCCTCTGTTTGTCATTTCTGTCACCAAGCACTTGGATTTCTGCAGCCTTGTGGATCCCCCACTGATTTTTCAACTTACGAGTTTCGCGTTGCAGTCATTTTTCTTGAGACATTTTCTCTTGTGATGTCAGATCTTTCATGAGGATGAGCAGGATGATCTTGTCAGATGCTGGGACTGCAGATAGAATGGTGTCCACCTTGTCATAGAAGGTTTCCTTCTCTTCATTGTTGGCATCCAGTGCTGGTGCATAAGCACTGATGACGGTGGCATCTTGGAGTGTTCACTGACACCCACCGGGACTTTAGTCAGCTTTGGAAGGATGGACTACATTTATATAGCGCTTTTCCATCTGAATCAGAAGCTCAAAACACTTTACAATGATGACTGACATTCACCCACTCACACACACTCACACACTGATGTTAGGGTGCTGCCATGCAAAGGTGCTCACTACACACTGGGAGCAACTTGGGATTTTTCTGATTTTTTTCTGCCCTGACAGGGGTTTGAACGAGGCTCTTCTGGTCTCAAGCCCTCAACCACTAGACCATCACCTTCCCAAGGAGACAGAGAGAATTCTTGATGGCAAAACAGAGACCGTGGATTCGTTCAGCCGTTTCCAGAAAAAGTGTAGCCTTCTTACTCCTCCCATAGTTAACCTTCTCCTGCTGATGAGGTCAGTTTGGGTTAGTTGAAGTCAGTTTCTGGAGTTCCCAGAATACGTGAGGTGTTCGCCTTTCTGGTTGGTCCTTTTCTTTGTTGCCCATCAGGGTTTGTACATTCCGTATACCAAATTTCATCACTTGTGTTTTTGTTTTTCTACCGCAGAGCTAGTAGCAGATTATGTTTGGCTGCTCAGTCAGACACGGCTGCCAAAAAACCTCCTGGTTCTTCCAAGGGTCTGACAGCTGAATTACATATCTGTGGATCAGAGCAAAGCCCTTCCAAATTCGCGCTCTTGCCCCTGTCACTCTATGCAGATCACCAAAAGACTTGTGTGCATGCAGCACAGCGTAGATAATCTACATCCAGGGTCAGTCCAGAGACGTCTGTGTGTGGGTTTGTGTAACGTGGGAGTATTGACACACGGTTCGCAACACATTCTCAACTCAGTCCAGTGGCTGGGAAATCCCAGATGATTAGGATGTGGTGCAACCTCCATCCACCTTCACAACTCTTGGGTCACAGGCCTTCACCTCCTCCACCTGATTTGGCCTTGAAAATTTCCTGTTTCACCACAGCCTGGTTCACCATCTCATGTTCAGGGTTCCTGTTGGGCCTTCATGGCTACCATAGCAGCCACGTTTCACAAACGCCCCCCCCCCCCGACATATTTTGGCCCAACAGGCAACAGCCTGCTTGATCCATTACCAAAGTGTCGCGATGCAGATGATTGGTTGGATTTTGACAGCCCAACATTTGTATTGTGCATAACTCATTGAACAAGGAAATGAGCATGCACATCAAACCAGAAGCCTGAGTGCACGTGAACAGGAAGTAAAACCCAGTGAAAGTAAAATGTATCAGTATAAGAGCATGAGGACAAGCACCACAGAAGGAATTCACTAAGAGACACAATAATAAGGTCACATTAAATACAAAATAGCAGTGGAGAATTATTATGAGAGAAAAAATAACCAAGAAAACAGAATGAAGACACCAGAGACATGATGTGACCACAAACCATCACAGGTAGAAGAAGGCTTACATATACCAAGTTGACTGATTCTGTAACGGTGAGTACAAAGGTTTGACCCCAGTGCAGAGAACAAACCAGAGGATTAAGTCCAAAGGTCTCTATTATAACAGTCTGGGTCAGTCCAGGGTCAAGAGCATGTGATCAGACCAACTAGGTGACAGTATTTCAAAGGGGGGCAATAGAGGGTTTTCCTAAAAAGAGGCAAACAGTTCTCATAATGAGTAATCAATCCAAAACAGCAGGCCAAAAAATAAGGAACAGTGGACTTCAACAGAGGTCTGAAACAGGAAAGTATTAGTGTTAAATGAGACAAGAGATAAATATGTGGATAAAAGCTTAATCCAGCAAACAGGATGAGATGGGGAGAACGTAATATAATGAGAAAGAATGTGACAATAGGGAACAGCTGTGACAAGTAGACTGACACATGAGACAGGATAATGCAGAAAGAGGACACAAGAGGGAGCCAGAGACCAGAACCAGGGAGAGGTTGCGAACACAGACCTGAGTATAATGAATTATGCAGGAGTAGCCTATTTTCAGTGGACACTAATACCAAGACACAGAGACTAATACTACAGACAGACTAATGTGGAGAATAAACCAAAATACCAAAATCTGACATAATTAAATATTGACATTAGAAAAAAAATCTTCAGATGCTTCTGCTTTTGTCCTGGAGATGAACTGGAAACTTGTCTGCATGTTTTATGTAGATTATGTTGTAACAGTTTCTTCCCTAGTTCACGTCCTTTAGGTCATAGTGCACACTTTTTAAGGTGGCCAATGTAACATTTCTCTCTGGTGCCTCTGACTCATTCATCAGTTCTGTAGCTGTGATTCTGATGTTCTGCCGGAACTTTCAGACTCAAGTTAAATCCTTGGTGTTAATTTTAATAAGTCTGTATGGCCACAGGCTTATTGTATTTTTGTATGATAGATTGTGGGGGCTTTTTTTTTTTTTTTGCTGTGTTTCTGCACCACCGACAGCCACCAGCACATGAAAATTCAGTAAGGTATATATATAAAGCGCCTTGGGGCGACTTTGTCGTGATTTGGCGCTATATAAATTAAGAAATTGAAATTTATATATATATATATATATATATATATATATATATATATATATATATACGTATTATACATGTCATTATACGTATTATACATGTCATTATACGTCATTATACATGTCATTCACAAATCAGCCTACACGCCCTTAACAGTTTCCACTGCATTTCTAATACGTTGTACGGTTCTTACTGGCCATTGTGCAAACGTGGCTGTGTGACAGGGGTAGAACATTAAATGTGTGGAGTTGGAAAAAATTGTTTCAATGCTATTAGCCAAAGTGTATTTAAAATTATGACCTCAGCTTTATGTGCATTATGTTAAAACTCCATAACTGTAAATATTCCTTCATATTTTTACTGTGCTTTCACATTAATATGGGATTAACCCACTGTAACATTTTACTTCAGCAGTGATGCTGTTATGAATCATTTTTATTGACCATTCGTTACTGTGCATTAAAACTGTGTAAAAATATTGTGTGACTGTATTCGTTGCTTATCTGTTGTCATGTTTGTCTAATGTTTGTCAGGAAATGTGCACTTTGCTTTACAGCTGACTGAATAAGACGTGTCACATATTTGACCCTCTTTTAGGGCCCCTTCACACGTAGTGCGAATTTGGTCGAATTGCAGATTAAGTGCGCCTGAAGCAGGAATCGTATGCAAACCAAGTAATTTCGTAACTGCTTCCAACACTTCATACACCTGTTGCTACAACTATTTGCACACACCAGCGGCTGAAAGACAGAGTGTGCACTGTGTGAGCCCAGCAAGCCCTCTCACAGCAGGTGTCGGCCAAATTCCAGGTGACATGCACGAACATCTAACACCGCTCACATGGCACTTAGAAAATGTGTGGCCAGTTACACTCTTGGGATGACAACAAACTGCAGATAATCACTGTCGTACTCACAGTGAAATTTGTTTAAGTGACCCACGAGTGTGACTTTGCTGTGTGCGCTGAACTGACAGGAGGTGTGGCTATGACAGAAGCGGCCATGGAGCTCTTGATCTGAACATCCCAGCTGGACAGTACTGTGCTTGGACGGACATGGACTAACAACTGTCCATTGTGATGTGCGTGTGTCTGTTTGCTGTCATCAAGTGGACAAAAATAAAAACATATATCACTGTGGTGATGGGCTGCAGCAGGCGAGCACGGGCACATGGACAGGCTGCCCCCAGGTTGAAACGGACCATCAGATCATAACACGCAGCAGGCGATCTGACTGTCATGTCACCCACGTGAGCTCTGTTCCACATGACGCGGTGTCCTGCGGCACGCTATCCACAAGACAAGCGTGTCGGCAGGACACACGCCAGCAGATGTGGACATAAATGAGACGAGTGAACTGCTTCTCATTCATGTGATTTCATGAATGTAGGTCAGTGACCATGGGTCATCTACAGAGGAACAGACGGATCATATTCGTATTGCCTGCTTGATAAGAGGGATTTAATACAATGTGATGTTTTTATATGGTGCATCGTTTTATTTTATTTTTTTTTATATGTCCATGTGCTTCCTGATATGAGGCAGTGTTTAGCACCTTTTACAGGTTAGTGGTGGTAGCTGACTTGGTAAGGTTTCTGGCTACAATCAAATTTTGGAAGGCATGGGTTCGAATCCCATGGGTGACATGTATTTTCTTTTTTCAGCTGCACGATGTGTAACCACATTGTGCAGCTGCTGGGGAAACGCTGCCGTGTTTCTGTGGAAACACGGAACCATCGCATGTATTTTTTTTTTTCTTCACACCAGCTGCACAATGTGTAACAGCTGGTGGCACTGTGTTCCTGCCATGGGTGGCGCTAGGGGGTGCTAGAGCTCCCACTGGATTTGTCATAGCACCCCCAAGAAAATAATTCCTCATTTATTATTTTAATTAAATTTTATCCCATGTTTTTAAGGCCGTGTCTACACTGAAACTAAACTTATGCTTTTTCTTTGTCATTTTCAAAAAGGGTTCCATTCAATAAAAATCTCTATTCTCACAGATCCAGTGAAACCATGTGAAAATGCTGTAGTACACATGCCAGGCCTGTATGTAGCGCTGTAACGCTTCTACAAAAAATGGAGAAGAAGATGTGGAATTAATGAATTTAGCAACAAAAGCTAAAACTTTAGAAGGCGTCTCACGGATTAAATAAAGTCTTTTAATCTGACCAGTTGCGAGGATTCATCATCACAGATGAAAACTGTTCTCCACATGACACTCTTGTTTGAAAGATGACATCTGGAAATGCGTTAATTCGTTATGATGGACGTTACTTAAAGCTAGTGTAGGTAACTGTTCAGAAACACTTTTTGTTATATTGGGTGAAATGGTCCGTCTATCCTCACAGTCGTCAGTACATTATGTATTCAGAAAAAGGAACGAAAAAAATCAGACGTCTGTAGCAGGTGTAGGATCGATAAAACTCTGACCAGTATAAGCCCCACGGTGCGCTCTCAAAAAAACGATCAGATGCCTTCATGTCTAGTTCTTCCTGCTCGCATCACCAGGCTCAATACCCCCCTCTGTCCCTCCCTCCTCCGCGCGTGCACACTCATCTCATTTCACCAATGAAGTTCACTTCGGTACAATGGCAGAAGGAATACAGCCGAAACTCCCGCTTCCACCGGACTGTGCCATGTCGGATTAATCATTTTCTCTGCAAATTGGCCGTTGAAAATGACTGTAATCACTTCCTGAATCACACAGGACAGCTCCAGCTTCAGCTGTTTGCGCGCCTAACAAGCTGCAGAAAGCATTTTCAGCCATCTAAAAAGGTAATTATTTGTCATGTTTACATTGTCATGGCTTGATAAAACCGTTGTGTGTTCTTTCCTGCTTGTGTGCAGATGTTAAAGTATGTTTATAACAGATTTAACTTCTTGTTATAATGCTTCAGACGAGCTGCACTCTGATGTTACCGCTGACGTTTTAAAGTGCTAAAACCAAGAATAAATAAAAGAATAAAACCAGAAAATCTTAAGATAAAAACAGTCACCAGTATGTAATAAAACCAAAATAAAATAATAAAATAGGATAAAAAGACTAACATGCAACAGATTCAAATTATTGAGACCTGTGAGAGGCCTGTCTAAAAAGGTATGTCTTGAGGCTTTTTTTTTTTTAAAGCTTCCACAGTTTGTGGAGCCCTCAGATGGTCAGGGAGGGAGTTCTAAATATGAGGGGCAGCTGTCTCCCATGGTGTGAAGCTTGGTGCGAGGGAGATGGAGAAGATTAGTGTTGTATGAACAGAGGGAACGGGAGGATGTGTGGGGAGTGAGGAGGTCTTTGAGGTATGTGGGGGCATTGCCATGGATGCATTGGTGGGTGATGAGAGCAATCTTAAAATGGATTCTGTACATGATGTGGAACCAGTGAAGGTTATGGAGTATAGGTGTGATGTGCTCCTGTTTACGTACTCTCATCAGAATTCAAGCTGCACTGTTTTGAATGTATTGGAGCCTTTGAAGGTTTTTTCCAGAGATCCCAAAGAGCAGGGAGTTACAGTAGTCAAGCCTAGAGGAGACAAAGTCATGGATGAGTTTTTCAGCATCAATGATGATGTCGTACTGCAGTGAGTGTAGTTTCAAGTTGCTGAAATGGTTCTGTTTTTGCTGCCCAAATATCCATGAGTGGAATTGGAAAGAAGTGAAGTCTGTGTTGCCTAAAGAACTACCTGAGGAACAGCAGAAGGCACAGACAAACCAGTGCCTCCTGGTAGTTATCCCTCAGAGGACACGGCCTCTGGACAGCAACCAAATCATTGATGCTTTTGCTCTTAACCACAACAACAGGTGCGTTGTACTGTATGAAGACAACAATGGTAGGTGAAAGATTTTCTCTCTGCCTGCTGTTAGGCTACATGTGGAGGTCTGTGAATATGTGTATTGAACAGTAGCCTAGGTTTGTGTGTGATTTTGGTCATTCTGTATGTTATTAGTGACTGTCGCAGATCAGAATGTGGCTGTGTGTACACGTGCCCGTGAATGTGACAGAGGTGTAGCAGAGAGCCATCATGACACACGAGCCCATAAAAAAATCTCTGGAGCCGCCACTGGTTCCCGTGTGCACGAACTGCCGCACCAGCATCATGCATGCCTGCCCATCGGCGCGATGTTTCGTGGTGCACACATACCAGCTAATTAACAAAATTTTTCTATCTAATATATTAAATATTGACGTTTGTGACATTATGTTACAGTGCATTCAGAAAGTATTCACAGCACTTCACTTCCACATTTTATGTTACAGCTTTATTAAAAACTGGAGTGAATTCATTTTTTCCCTCAAAATTCTACTCACAACACCCCATAAATGACATTAAAAAATTTTCTAAATTTTTGGAAATTTATTAAAATTAAAAAAAACTAATAAATCACAGGTACATAAGTATTCAAACCCTTTGGTCAGTACTTTGTTGGTGCATCTTTGGCAGCAATTACAGCCTCAAGTCTTCTTGAATCTGATGCCACAAGCTTGGTGCACCTACGAGTATCTTTGGGCAGTTTCCTTTTTGCAGCACCTCTCGAGCTCCATCAGGTTGGATGTGGAGCATCGGTGCAGAAGCCATTTTCAGATCTCTCCAGAGATGTTAAGTCGGATTCAGGTCTGGGCTCTGGCTGGGCCACTCAAGGACATTCACAGAGTGAGAGGGTGGGGCGCCGCACCGAGTGAGAGGGTGGGGCGTCGCACCGAGTGAGAGGCCGCACCACACTGAGTGAGAGGGTGGGGCGTCGCACCGAGTGAGAGGGTGGGGCGCCGCACCGAGTGAGAGGGTGGGCGCCGCACCGAGTGAGAGGCTGCACCGCACTGAGTGAGAGGGTGGGGCGTTGCACCGTGTATGAGGGTGGGCGTCGCACCGAGTGAGAGGGTGCACCGCACTGAGTGAGAGGGTGGGGCGTCGCACCAAGTGAGAGGGTGGGCGCCGCACTGAGTGAGAGGCTGCACCGCACTGAGTGAGAGGGTGGGGCGTCGCACCGAGTGAGAGGGTGGGGCGTCGCACCAAGTGAGAGGGTGGGCGCCGCACCGAGTGAGAGGCTGCACCGCACTGAGTGAGATGGTGGGGCGTCGCACCGAGTATGAGGGTGGGCGTCGCACCGAGTGAGAGGGTGCACCGCACTGAGTGAGAGGGTGGGGCGTCGCACCGAGTGAGAGGGTGGGCGCCGCACCGAGTGAGAGGGTGCACCGCACTGAGTGAGAGGGTGGGGCGTCGCACCGAGTGAGAGGGTGGGCGCTGCGAGAGGGTGGGGCGTCGCACCGAGTGAGAGGGTGGGCGCCGCACCGAGTGAGAGGCTGCACCGCACTGAGTGAGAGGGTGGGGCGTCGCACCGAGTGAGAGGGTGGGCGCCGCACCGAGTGAGAGGCTGCACCGCACTGAGTGAGAGGGTGGGGCGTCGCACCGAGTGAGAGGGTGGGCGCCGCACCGAGTGAGAGGCTGCACCGCACTGAGTGAGAGGGTGGGGCGTCGCACCGAGTGAGAGGGTGGGCGCCGCACCGAGTGAGAGGCTGCACCGCACCGAGTGAGAGGGTGGGGCGTTGCACCGAGTATGAGGGTGGGCGTCGCACCGAGTGAGAGGGTGGGGCGTCGCACCGAGTGAGAGGGTGGGGCATCGCACCAAGTGAGAGGGTGGGCGCCGCACCGAGTGAGAGGCTGCACCGCACTGAGTGAGATGGTGGGGCGTTGCACCGAGTATGAGGGTGGGCGTCGCACCGAGTGAGAGGGTGCACCGCACTGAGTGAGAGGGTGGGGCGTCGCACCGAGTGAGAGGGTGGGCGCCGCACCGAGTGAGAGGCTGCACCGCACTGAGTGAGAGGGTGGGGCGTCGCACCGAGTGAGAGGGTGGGCGCCGCACCGAGTGAGAGGGTGGGCGTCGCACCGAGTGCCTCTTTTGTCCCGAGCAAGTTGAATCTTTCAGTCACAGAAAGAACTGATGTGAAATCAAGTTACTGTTGGATTTAATCAAAACACGTAGAAGTTGAACTGTGATTACTGTCTGTAAATCATTCTCTTCAATAGGTTCAGTACTAGACACATTTTCTTGCCCAGTCTGACAGGATTTTCACAGTATTGCTCCAATACTTATGTTCAATCCAAACTCACCTTTAAACAAATGTTAAAATTAAAATCCCTGTTTGTGGAATTGAGCTTTTGGCAACACAACATGAGTTTAACGGACTTGCTGCTCAGTACCACTGGATCACTGAGGTCACCAGGGGAACACTTTAGCTTCTGGAGAAAAGCTTTGTCTCTACATAAATGTTTCGATGATCCATGGTGTCATTCTGTAAGAGCAGATTATGTGTTGGAGGACGAAGGCAGTGGATGATGATGATGATGATGAGAAAACACATGGTAGAAACGGCTCCTGTAGGTTTACGTTGGAGTACGATAAATCTTTTCTTAATCTCACTTAGATCCCACTGATTACACCTTCATCCACCTGTTTGCTCGTTCTGTCTGAATGAACAGCTTAATCAACATAATGCACTCATCTTAATGTGAGGAGGCGCCTATCTGATCTTGTCCACCTCATTGTAACACATTTTCTGCTCGACCTTGACATCCAGCTGGCACCAGGTTGGCATTTGGCCCATTGTGGGACAAACATGACAGAATTAAACTAGCTCACTTAGAAACACAATGTTACACAGTCTTGGTCACTCTACAGACTTTCCAGTACATGAAGCTTTTAATTGAAAAATCTAAATAGAAACTCTGATACAAACAACTTTTTAAATAAACTATTGAAATTAATAAATAATTGTGGATGAGGAATTTTAGGGTTATAATGAGGAAAATATATAGTGTTATTTCAAACAGGTGATGTCAACAGGCACGCCAAAGCTGAACAGGTGATCTTAGATTTGGCAGACAGCACTGCATCAAGAACTGTCATTCATCAATAGCTGATATAACCAAATGACATGGGATTACTGTCATTGACGCCTTTGAAGGTTGTAATACCATAGCATGATGCCTCACAGGAAGAAGGTCATGGGATCACTTCCCATACTTTCAGTGTGGAGTTTGCATGTTCTGTGTGGGTTTCCTCCAGGCAGTCCTGTTTTGTCCCACAATCAAAGACCATGCTTATTTAGGGTCTGCTCCTTTTTCTACCCCTGACCGAGGCAGTGTCTCTACATCTGGAGTTGGTCCCCAGGTGCCAGACTGTGGCTTCTCACTGCTCCTAATGGATGGTTTGTGTCTAATTGCAATTAGGATGATTAAATGCAGAGAACAAATTGTGTTGTATGTGCAATGACAATAAATGCTTTGTATTGCATTGTAACCTTTGTCAAGCACTATAACATGGAGTTACTTTAACAAAAATTAGGGTTATGTTAACCTTGTTGACTTCTTTAAGCTCAGAAACATCTGATTTGGACTAGTACATAGTGGAAAAGTGTATTGTGCTCTGACAAATCAGTATTCTGGATCTTTCTGAAAGAAATGGATGTCATGTGCTCAGGGCCAAAGATTTACTGTTATCAGCAACAAGTCCAAAACTCAGGGTCTGTTATATGGAGTTATATCAGTGCCCTTGACAAAAGTCATTTACAGTTCTGTGATGGCAGCATTAATGCAGAAAAGTACATTGAAATTTTAGAACAACATATGCTGCCTTCAACATCTTTTCCAGGGGCATCCATGCATTTATCAATGAGACAATGCAAAAGCACATTCTGCGCACATTATAAAGCCATGGGTGCAGAAGAAGCAGGAGCAGAACAAATACTGGATGGGCCTGCCTCCAGTCCTCACCTGTCCCAAATACAGAATGGATTGAGAGTTTTTAAGACAAAAAAATGCAATGATGACCCTGGACTGTTGCACACTTTGAGACATATTTGCAGAAAGAATGGGACAAAATAACACCCAGAGCACTTCCTTGTTTAGTATTCTCAATGTCAAAATGTCTTTTGCCTAATTGTTTATGCAAGTGTTGTGAGAATGAATGCCATCATTACAATGGCCCCTTGCGCACTTGTGGTGTAAATTTACGGTGTAAACTTGAAATACACCAAAGTCGCCGTGACATGTATCAAGCAGTGCGCACCTGCGCATTTCTGGCGTACGCCTGACGTGATCTTGATAAATGCAGCGGGTGGAAACAATTGTAATTATAATAAACACGCCCATAAATATTCAGATTCTGCTTCAGACACACCCTCATTTTATGACATGGAAGCCGGGAAGACGGCAATGAAAAAGAACTCCACCAATCACGACGCGTGCCAATAGAGCATCAAAAGCGGCCGTCGTATCAATTGTTTTGTAGTATATAATCAATAAAGTGTTACAGTGGTCCCTCATTAATCGCTGGAGTTACGTTCTAAAAAATAGCCCGTAATACGCGAAACCGCGATGTAGTCAGCGTTATTTTTTACAATTATTATAGACGTTTCAAAGCTGTAAAACCCCTCACTACACAGTTTATACACTTTCTCAATCAGGCATGAACATTTTCTCACTTTTCTCTCATGTGTAAACACTCTCAAAGTTCAAACCTTAGTAGGAAAATAATAACCAACTGTTTTCAGGCCCAAACATTTGTTTGAGAAATAAAAATAGAACGTTTTCCTATAAATAATTATGATGGCATTTAGAACTAACAAATTAATTTTAACGATCAACGAACGAGGTCGGACACATACGAAATTAATAGTGACTGACCAGTATTTCACAGATCGGGCCTGTGTGTCCTGATGCTGCGCCTTTTTCCACTCACACCTGGCTGCAGCAGGTGTTTGTTTCCGTGTGACAAACACAGTTATGAGTAGTTGTTGGCGCTCTTTTCTCTTCTGGGCAACAAGATTCTTATAAACAGATACGCAGAACACAGAACACTGTAAAAAAAAAAAAAAAGGCATGCAAAATTGGACTAAATACTCCGCGAGACTCCGAGGCCACGACAGGTGAACGGCGTTATAGCGAGGGACCACTGTATTCCCTTTTCACGTCAATAATTCTTGACATGTGGATATTTGCTCGCTCAATTAATAAGACACGCCTAATCTGTCAGATTTCTTTATTTTTTTAAATGTATTTCTGTATTTATTTTATTGTGACAACCGAATGGAGACGACAAAACCTGGTTCCAGCACGGGCGAATTAAGGGAATGACAAAACTACAGTTGTTATTATCAATTTCATTGTCTAAAACGATCACACCACATGAAGTTAAGCTCAGCGCTGCTCTGGCTCCAGGCTCGAAGTCTGGAGAAAAAGGCGAGCAGCGCTTTCTTTGCAGTCAGCGCTGTGACCACGGATCGTGCTCCATAACAATCCCGCAAAGGCGGGATTTGTATTGATTATTATGTAGTATAATCAGGAAAGTGTTATTTATGTAACATATGCATTGATTTGTATAATGGCACTGTTTATCATGTTGATCATCTTCATCTTTATGTGGATTCCAGCGCTGGGTTTTTTTTGGTGTATAATTTACGCCACCTCTCGATCTGGTGTATATTTTCAGTGCAGCATACGCCAACGACCACATTGATAAATGCTAAGTAGCGCAGCCGTTTTGGCGTACACCCCATATACGCTCAAATATCGCCGTACGCAACGTTGATACATGAGGCCCAATGTGCTGAATGTTTTACCATCCAGACTGTTTTGGAATAGGGCAGCATAGTCTCATTTGAACCCCTGTGTGATATCACAGGATTTGACCACATCTGGGGACAGCCTGCATTATCACAGGAGAGACTAATCCCTGGGTGTAGTGTGTGAGGGAGATTCAGCCCAAACCATTCAGCCCGCCTCGGTAAAGTCAAAAGCATACTGGCTGCCGGATAAAGACGTGCCGGTTGAAGATGTGCCTCTTTAAAATAGTTTCCGCTGAAATCCCCATCCTGCGAACGGTTTGTGCTGACACGCCCACATGCTGCCCGGGGATTAGATTCTCCCCACAAACACAGCATCACTTCTCAAGAAACTCAAAGAACGTGCTGTGTTTCTGCTGGGGACAGACGAGGGATGTCCACGGATGTAGAAGAATTGCATCGTAATTTACCCCTTTAGAGACTGCACTGCCCAATTAGTTGCAGGTCTTAAATGCAGATCAAATTAAATGAAGTTGACCAGGAAAAACATGAAATGTCTTTGTTCATGTTGGTGTTTTAGTACTTGACTTCAGTCTTGGTCTTCAGACTCCCTTTAAACTTACTCGGTCTCGGACTACAATGAGTATACATATTAATTAGAAATTCTAATAGTCTCTGAAGTAAGACAGCATGATCAACTGTATTGAAAGCTACAGACAGATCCAAAAGTACCGAATGTCCACTCAATGATAATGATATTTTAATGCACCGAGACTTCATCTCTGTGCATTAAAATATCATGTGAGATTCTAAAAAGAGCCGTTTCTGTAGAGTGCAAGGACGGAACCGATTATCAAGAATACTGTGTTCAGCTAAAACCCTAATTAAGTTGTCTGGACACTTTCTCTAATACTTTAGAAATAAAACACAATTTAGAAATCAGTCTAAAGTTCTGAAGATTAGAAGGGTCTTTTTTAAAACGGGATGATGTGTTGATTATTAATAAAACACATGGGCCAATGGGCTGAAGAACCTTTTTAAATACAGAGGTGGGGACAACATCGAGTGGGCAGAAATGAGATGAGATATACTTTATTGATCTTACAGTTACACTCCAGTTACCTCAGACAGCAATTAGTCCACAATTATTACTTGTTTACTGTAATAATGGCACACATCAGAATAAAAGACAGCACATACACATTTGACATTGTTTATGTGTACTAAGTTTGAAGAAGTCCGTTATCCGAATTGAGGCAAGTGGGTGAAGGCCACGCAGCAACCCTGAGATGCGCCACCGTCAGCTTGGGGGGAAGAACGGGGACCAGCTGCAGCTAAAACTGCACCGCCCCCGCAGAAGGGGGAAGGAGTGACGTGAGTAGACGCTGGAGTGGGGGATGTTTGATGGGGGTGGGGGGAGGGAATGGAGCATGCTTCAGTCCTATGAAAACAGTTTATTGTCTTTGTGAGGAAGAAAGAAGGTTTTATCCTGTAAACCAGACTGATGAGCTCTTTCATTGATATTGGTGTCAAACTGTCCAGTGCTGATGTCCGGGTGGAGCTTTGTGGAAATCCACAAACGCTCCACTTTTCAACAGATTCTCCTAAAATGGGAATACTGCCATTCATCCAGGGGGAGGAGTTACTCAGAGGGGCGTGTCTGGATTTAAAAGGAGCAACTCTCGAGCAAAAATCTTGTCACGATTAAAATCAGCAGAAAATGTATCTACAGAAAGATGGTGTGAGAACAGATCACACAAGGAGCAGATAGACGAAAAAGAACACAAGAATGATCAGAAATAAAAATGTCCTCAGAATAAATAGTCAATAAAAACAAGAGTAACAACAAGAGCTAAAACATCAGATAAAAAGAGTCCATAAACCTGATGAATCCAGCAGCAGATTTATCTGAAGCATCATCAAGATGGAAGATAAAATCTCCAGCAATTAAACGTCTGGACAGCAGACAGTGACAGTAGCACCTTTGTGGCCGGGACTTGCGCTAAAGACTTGCGCTAAAGACCATTCCTCTACCAGGTCAGCCAAAGGGGAATTCCCCATTAGCCAAGCTAGCGGGAACATCTTTTCAATGAGGATCCAGGGCCTTCATCCTGCTACAAAAGTTATATTAAAACACAATAAATAGGATTCATTCTTCCAACTTTTAAGATCTGAGATTCGAAAGAGGAGAAAGTCTCTGTGCTCACCCATCGACACAGGAAGCTGCTCTTAAAAACCACAGCAAGTCCTCCGCCATGTGCTCAAGAAAGCAGCGAGCTGAAGAATCTCTCATTTTTTGGATAGAATTCCACGTTTCAGTCGGAAACAAGAAGTCCAGGTGCTTGGACAGAATATAATTGTTCAGGACAAAAAGCCTGGAACATTCATTCATCAGTGCCATCCTAAAATGGGCTGGAGCCGGTGTTGCAGACTGAAGAGTCCCTCTAAAAGTTGGTCCCTCCGATGACGCGGTTCACTGATTATCACCTCGTTTCTGCTTCAAACTGCCTCCAGTCATCATCTATCTTTTCTACAGCAATCATTTCCACATAAATTCAGCACATTTCACTTTTTTTTAACCTCCATGACCAGTAAAAAATAAAGGACCGAGACGTCGCCCGGTATGGCGGAGCCGGGGCCCCACCCTGGAGCCAGGCCTGGGGTTGGGGCTCATGTGCGAGTGCCTGGTGGTTGGGCCTTAGCCCATGGGGCCCGGCCGGGCTCAGCCCGAAAGAGCGACGTGGGCCCGCCCTCCTGTGGGTTCAACACCTGCAGAGGGGGCCATGGGGGTCAGGTGCAGAGAGGATTGTGTGGCTGTTGAGGGCGGGTGGCCCGGCGGCCCAGTCCATGCTCACAGCCCCTGGCTGTTGGGACGTGGAATGTTGCCTCGCTGGGGGGGAGCCTGAGCTTGTGCGGGAGGTTGAGAGATACCGACTAGAGATAGTCGGATTCACCTCCACTCACAGCTTGGGCTCTGGTACCCAACTCCTGGAGAGGGGCTGCACACTTCATTTTTCTGGCGTTGCCCACAGGGGAGAGGCCGAGAGCTGGGGTCGCATTGCTTATTGCTCCCCAGCTCAGTCGCCATGTGTTGGAGTTTACTCCAGTGAATGAGAGGGTCGCGTCCCTACACCTTCTGGTCGGGGACAGGTCTCTCACCGTTGTCTCGGCCTATGGGCCGAGTGGCAGTGCAGAGTACCCAACCTTCTTGGAGTCCCTGGGAGGGGTACTAGATAGCGCTTCGACTGGGGACTCCATTGTTCTCCTGGGGGATTTCAACACCCACGTGGGCGGCGACAGTGAGACCTGGAGGGGGGTGATCGGGAAGCACGGCCTCCCCGATCTGAACCCGAGTGGTGTTCAGTTGTTGGACTTCTGTGCTAGTCACAGTTTGTCCATCATGAACACCATGTTCGAACACAAGGGTGTCCATAAGTGCACGTGGCACCAGGACACCCTGAGCCGGAGGTCGATGATCGACTTTGTAGTCGTATCATCTGACCTTTGGCCACGTGTCTCGGACACTCGAGTGAAGAGAGGGGCAGAGCTGTTGACCGATCACCACCTGGTGGTGAGTTGGATCCGCTGGGAGGGGAAGAGGCCGGTCAGACGTGGCAGGCCCAAACGTATCGTGAGGGTCTGCTGGGAACGACTGGCAGAACCCTCTGTCAGCGAGGTCTTCAACTCCCACCTCCGGGAGAGCTTCTCCCAGATCCCGGGGGAGGTTGGAGACATGGAGTCCGAGTGGACCATGTTCTCCACCTTCATTGTTGATGCGGCCGCTCATAGCTGTGGTCACAAGGTCTCTGGTGCCTGTCGCGGCGGCAATCCCCGAACCCGGTGGTGGACGCTGGAAGTAAGGGATGGTGTCAAGCTGAAGAAGGAGTCCTACTTATCTTTGTTGGTAGGTGGGACCCCGGAGGCAGCTGACAGGTACCGGCAGGCCAAGCATGCCGCAGCCCGTGCGGTCGCAGAGGCAAAATCTCGGGTCTGGGAGGAGATCGGGGAGGCCATGGAGGAGGACTATCAGTCGGCCTCGAAGAGATTCTGGCAAACCGTCCGGCGCCTCAGGAGGCGGAAGCAGCTCTCCACCAGCACTGTTTACGGTGCAGGTGGGGAGTTGTTGACCCTGACTGGGGATGTTGTCGGGCAGTGGAAGGAATACTTCGAGGATCTCCTCAATCCCATCGTCACGTCTTCCGAAGAGGAAGCAGGGACTGGGGACTCAGAGACGGACTCATCCATTACCCAGGCCAAAGTCACCGAGGTGGTTAGAAAGCTCCTCGGTGGCAAGTCTCCTGGGGTGGATGAAATCCGTCCTGAGTACCTTAAGTCTCTGGATGTTCTGGGACTGTCTTGGCTGACACGCCTCTGCAACATCGCATGGCGATCGGGGACAGTGCCTCTGGATTGGCAGACCGGGGTGGTGGTCCCTCTGTTTAAGAAGGGGGACCGGAGGGTGTGTTCCAACTATAGGGGGATCACACTCCTCAGCCTCCCCGGTAAGGTCTATTCCAGAGTACTGGAGAGGAGAATTCGACCAGTGGTCGAACCTCGGATTCAGGAGGAGCAGTGTGGTTTTCGTCCTGGTCGCGGCACACTGGACCAGCTCTACATGCTCCATCGGGTGCTCGAGGGTTCATGGGAGTTCGCCCAACCAGTCCACATGTGTTTTGTGGATCTGGAGAAGGCGTTCGACCGTGTCCCTCTGGGCACCCTGTGGGGGGTGCTCCGGGAGTACAGGGTCCGGGTCCTTTGCTAAGGGCTGTCCGGTCCCTGTACGACCGCAGCAGGAGCTTGGTTCGCATTGCCGGTAGTAAGTCAAACCTGTTTCCAGTGCACGTTGGCCTCTGCCAGGATTGCCCTTTGTCACCGGTTCTGTTCATTGTTTTTATGGACAGAATTTCTAGGCACAGCCAGGGTGTAGAGGGGGTCTGGTTTGGGAACCACAGAATCTCGTCTCTGCTGTTTGCGGACAATGTGGTTCTGTTGGCTTCGTCAAATCAGGACCTTCAGCGTGCACTGGGGCGGTTTGCAGCCTAGTGTGAAGCGTCCGGGATGAAAATCAGCACCTCCAAATCCGAGGCCATGGTTCTCGACCGGAAAAAGGTGCTTTGCCCTCTTCAGGTCGGTGGAGTGTCCTTGCCTCAAGTGGAGGAGTTTAAGTATCTCAGGGTCTTGTTCACGAGTGAGGGACGGATGGAGCGTGAGATCGATAGATGGATCGGTGTAGCATCTGCAGTGATGCGGTCGCTGTATCGGACCGTCGTGATGAAGAGAGAGCTGAGTAGGGGGGCAAAGCTCTCGATTTACCGATCGATCTACGTTCCGATCCTCACCTATGGTCATGAGATTTGGCTCATGACTGAAAGAATGAGATCGCGAGTACAAGCGGCCGAGATGAGTTCCCTCTGCAGGGTGGCTGGGCGCTCCCTTAGAGATAGGGTGAGGAGCTCGGTCACTCGGAATCAAGCTGATGCTCCTCCACATCGAAAGGAGTCAGTTGAGGTGGCTCAGGCATCTTTTCCAGATGCCCCCTGGACACCTCACTGGAGAGGTGTTCTGGGCACGTCCCATTGGGAGGAGGCCCCGGGGAAGACCCAGGACACGCTGGAGGGACTACATCTCTCGGCTGGCTTGGGAACACCTTGGGGTTCCCCCGGAGGAGCTGGGGGAGGTGTGTGTGGATCGGGAGGTCTGGGCGGCTTTGCTTGAGCTGCTGCCCCCGCGACCCGACTCCGGCTAAAACGGAAGAAAATGGATGGATGGATGGATCATTCACAAATTACAACAAAAATAAAGAACAAGAACCATATATCATACATATGAATCGACTTTAAGTGATAGCTACCCATAGACTCAAATTTAACACAATAATTTCTGCAGAGGTGTAAAACTCCGGCTTCAGAAAGTAAAAACCCTCTTATGTGCTGCTTCTACCTGTGCACCTAAAATAGGTGATCTCAATAATTAGCTCATCAACCTGCCTGAAGAGCTGAACTAATTACATTCAGTTTGTTTATGATTTTTCAGCCCTATTTTTTTCTTGTACATCATGAGGGCTGGTTTACTAGTATAGGTGTCATGATTCGGTCTGTGGGGGGTTATTGTTTATTGCTTTGGATATGCATTTAGTTTTTGCACTGGGGTTTGGTGGCTGGATTTCTTTTGTGTTGTTTGGTGTTGGGCGTTTCCCTCCTGTCTGCCCTTCCTGTGGCCACGCCTCTTTCTGGATCTTTCCTCACACACCTGCAGTGCATTTACCCTGATCACATCCCCTTTATTAGTCAAACCTTCTTCCTCTCTCACTTGCGAGATTGTTGTGCCTTGTACCTCATTCGAGCGTTTGTCTTCAGAGTTTTCAGAGTCCTGTTTTTGCTTTACCATGTATCGACCTGTCTGCCTGTTTCTGGAACCTGTCTCTGCCAAATGCTTCGGTTACTGTTGATATTTTTGGACTGTCTTTTTGTGTACCGACTCACGCAAGTCCTGACATTAAACTCTATGAAGCTGAGACCTGAATCCTGCATTTTGTGTCCTATCACTTGGTGCCGTCTGGCCCGTCAATAGGGCAGATTATTTTTGTGATATGTGATCTGTATGTGTGTGTGTGTTTGTTTGTTTCAGACCATGTTTTCTTTGACCAGGGGTGGGCAGTCATGTGCAGTGATTGGCTGCAAGGAAAACCTGCACTGTCCTGGCCCTTGTTGCCCACCCCTGGACTAAACCACTCAAATATCTAACCACCTTTAGATATCGATCTGAGCAATATTTCACAGTGTTTAATTAATTTAGATTTCTTGGTTATTAAAGGTACACATAAAGGTATTTTTGGACCTTGATTTCCTTGACTTTGTGGAAACTGCAAAGGATGAGAAAAGGAGCAACAATTTCCCATTTCAACAATGCAGTGGCGTGTCACTAAATTTCTCCTTTTTACACAATTCACAGACTTTTCATAACAGCTCGGCCCTGCCCATTATCCTCACAAGAGTCCTGACGGGAAAGCACCACAGGGGCTGAGACAGCTTGTCATATGTATAGCAGGAATGAACATTGCCCATTGCCCATGCAGGGGCAGAGACAGGTAACAACAATATGCAAATCTCGGGGTGTTAACGCTTCAGAACAGGGGACATATTCTAACCACAAGTGCAGACACTTTGGTGTACGCTTCGCACATCGGGGTGTGTTACCTCATCCCAAACAGGAAACACTCGCTATGGTGAATTATGTCCACAGTGTCTGCCACAACCTTCACCACTGCCCTTTGGCCACTCCTCCAAAATTTAATGATCTGTCTATGCTTCTTTGTTGTTGAGATGTACCAAAAAGGTGCTTTTCAGAACATCTCTTCAACCTCTCCAAAATCTATTCTCCTTTTGATGTTGATCCAGATAACATCCACAGTTTGAAGCAAATTCATTCATCTGTTTTTACTCATTTTGTCAATGGACACAGATACATGGACACATTCCTATGAAAACATTTGCTTTAAAGAGGAAGTATTCTGTGTACAATTTTGTAGGATTCTCAATTATTTAATTATGAGGGAGAGGAAAACCATCACTCTCTGTTCACTCTTATAAGAATAAGAAAGAACGTTATTAAGGAAATTATTTTGCCAGAGTGCCAAAACAGTAAACAGTAAACATTTTTTGTTGTTGTTTTTACAGTGACATCAATCAGTGTCATTAGTGACATCAGGGGGAGGGGGACGCCGGAAGTAAGGGATGCCGTCAAGCTGAAGAAGGAGTCCTACTTGTCTGTGTTGGCAAGTGGCACTCCGGAGGCAGCTGACAGGTACCGGCAAGCCAAGCGCGCTGCATCCTGTGCAATCGCAGAGGCAAAAACTCAGGTCTGGGAGGAGTTCAGGGAGGCCATGGAGGAGGATTATCGGTCGACCTCGAAGAAATTCTGGCAAACCGTCCGACGCCTCTGGAGGCGGAAGCAGCTCTCCACCAGCACTATCTACAGTGCGGGTGGGGAGCTGTTGACCCTGACTGGGGATGTTGTCGGGCGGTGGAAGGAATACTTCGAGGATCTCCTCAGTCCCATCGTCACATCTTCCAAAGAGGAAGCAGAGACCGGGGACTCAGAGGCGGACTCATCCATCACCCAGGCTGAAGTCACCAAGGTGGTCAGAAAGCTCCTCGGTGGCAAGGCTCCTGGGGTGGATGAAATCTGTCCGGAGTACCTTAAGTCTATGGATGTTGTGGGACTGTCTTGGTTGACACGTCTCTGCAACATTGCGTGGTGGCCGGGGACAGTGCCTTTGGATTGGCAGACCAGGGGTGGTGGTCCCTCTGTTTAAGAAGGGGGACCGGAGGGTGTGTTCCAACTATAGGGGGATCACACTCCTCAGCCTCCCCGGTAAGGTCTATTCCAGAGTACTGGAGAGGGGAATTTGACCGATAGCCAAACCTTGGATTCAGGAGGAGCAGTGTGGTTTTCCTCCTGGTCGCGGCACACTGGACCAGCTCGACACCCTCCACCGGGTGCTCAAGGGTTCATGGGAGTTCGCCCAACCAGTCTACATCTGGAGAAGGCGTTCCACCGTGTCCCTTGAGGTGCCCTGTGGGGGGGTGCTCTGGGAGTACGGGGTCCGGGGTAGTCTGTTTCCAGTGCACGTCCGTCTCCGCCAGGGCTGCCCTTTATCACCGGTTCTGTTCATTACCTTTATGGACAGAATTTCTAGGCGCAGTCAGGGTGTAGAGGGGGTCCGGTTTGGGAACCGCAGAATCTCGTCTCTGCTGTTTTTCAGACAGTTCTGCTGGCTTCGTCAAATCAGGACGTTCAGCATGCACTGGAGCAGTTTGCAGCCAAGTGTGAACTGTCCGGGATGAAAATCAGCACCTCCCAAACCGAGGCCATGGTTCTCGACCGGAAAAAGGTGCTTTGCCCTCTTCAGGATGAGTGGAGTGTCCTTGCCTCAAGTGGAGGAGTTTAAGTATCTCGTCTTGTTCACGAGAGAGGGATGGATGGAGCATGAGATTGACAGACAGATCGGTGCAGCATCTGCAGTGATGCGGTCGTTGTATCGGACCGTCGTGGTGAGGAGAGAGCTGAGCAGGGGGGCAAAGCTCTCAATTTACCGATCGATCTATGTTCCGACCCTCACCTATGGTCATGAGATTTGGCTCGTGACCGAAAGAACAAGATCGCAAGTGCAAGTGCCCGAGATGAATTTCCTCCACAGTGTGGCTGGGCGCTCCCTTAGAGATAGGGTGAGTAGCTCGGTCACTTGGGAGGAGCTTGGAGTCGAGCCGCTGCTCCTCCACGGCTATAGGAGCCAGCTTAGGTGGCTCGGGCATCTTTTTCGAATGCCCCCTGGACGCCTCGCTGGAGAGGTGTTCCGGACACATCCCATCAGGAGGAGGGCCTGGGGAAGACACAGGACATGCTGGACGGACTATGTTTTGCAGCTGGCTTGGGAATGCCTGGGGTTCCCCCGGAGGAGCTGGGGGAGGTGTGTGAAGATCGGGAGGTCTGGGCGGCTTTGCTTGAGCTGCTGCCCCCGTGACCTGACCTCGGATGAAGCGGAAGAAAATGGATGGGTGGATGGACGGATCAATGAGTATAACATGTTTATGCAAAATGACTGAGACACTTGCACAAGATGTTGACAGTATTGCACATAGCTCTGAGTAACTGAAAAACTCTGATCGTTACATATTCATCCTGCATTAGGAGGAGGAATTATACAGTATGATTGCCATAGGTAGGAAGGACCTCCTGTGGTATTCTGTGGTGCACCTCAGTGGCCTTAGTCTTTGGTTGAAGGTCCTCTGACAGGACATCAGTGACAGGCATGCAGGGGGTGGGAGGTGTTGTTATGGATGGTGAGCAGTTTTCTCAACATCCTCATCTACGACACCTCTATCACAGGCTCCAGTTCCATCCCCAAGACAGAGCCAGGTCCCCTGGTGAACTTGTTGAGTTTGTTCATGTCAGCTTCCTTCAGCCTACTGCTCCAGCACACTACAGCATAGAAAATGATGCTGGAGACCAGCGAGTAGTGAAACATCTGCAATATATTTCTACAGACATTGAAAGATCTGAGACTCCTGAGGAAATACAGTCGGGTCTGACCCTTCTCATATACAGCATCTGTGTTTACAGTCCAGTCAAGTTTGTTGTCTATGTGGACACCCAGGTACTTGTAGTAGTCCACAATGTTCACCTCAGTTCCATTCATGGTAACTGGGTTCGAATGGGTCTTTCGTCTTCTGAAGTCCACCATCAGCTCCTTCGTCTTAGATACATTGAGCTGCAGGTGGTTGAGTCCACACCGCTCCACAAACCTGTCCAGTACACTCCTGTACTCAGTCTTCTGGTCACTGCTGATGCAGCCCACAATGGCAGAGTCGTCCGAAAACTTCTGCAGGTGGCGGGACTGTGACCAGAACCTGAAGTCTGAGGTGTAGAGTGTGAACACAATACCATCAGGTGCCCCTGATGGTATCTTACAGAGGTGGGACGAAGTCACTGTGAAGTCATTCTCAAGCCATGAATCTGCAATTCTCAAGTCAAGTCTCAAGTCAGCTTGCAAACAATTGGTGGTCATTATGACTTGAGACTTGACTTGGGACTTGCTGATTCGTGACTTGATGGTGACTTCGTCCCACTTCTGGTATCTGATGTAATGTCTTGAAGCCTCACATACTGTGGGTGGCCCATGAGGTAGTCGGTAATCCAGGCCACCAGTGGAGCCTCCATCTTCATGTCACATAGGTTATCACTGAGCAAGTCAGGCTGGATGGTGTTGAACGCACTGGAGAAGTTGAAGAACATGACTCTCACAGTGCTGCCTGCCTCCTCCAGTTGAGCGTAAGGTCTGTGCAGCATGAAGATGATGGCATACTCCACTCCCCTGTTGGACTGGTATGCAAACTGGAGGGGGTCCAGCAATGGTTCCACGACTGTGTGGAGGTGCCTCAGGATGAGCCTCTCAAGTGACTTCATAACGTGTGATGTTAGGGCCACAGGTCTGTAATCATTCAGTTGTGTTGGCGTTGTTCTTCTTGGGCACAAGAACCAAAGATGAGGTGGTGGAGAGAGGGGAGTGGAGGCGGGTTGGTGGGAGGAGGGAGGTGGTAATAATTGGGATGTGCAGCGAGGGCACATCCCAATTATTATCTGATAACTGAGAGGAGCTGGGAGAAGGGTGGGCAGAGGTTTAACTCACTGGCCTCATGAAGGTCTCCTTCCATCATTTATTCCACCTTCTTACCATGACTAGTGATGGTTCTCATCCGCTTCCACACCTCCCTCAAGTTGTTCTGCTGGAGCTTGCTCTGCAGCTTCCACCTGTAACTATCTTTTCCCTCTGCAGTCTTCTTCCTCAGTTCAAGCTGCACCCTCTTCAGCTCCTCCCTGTCTCCCCTCCTGAATGCATCCTTCTTTCTGTTCAGTGTTGCCTTGATGCCCTTGGTCACCCATGGTTTGTTGTTGAGGTAATGGCGCTGGTCTGTACAGAAGATGATATAATCCCTTATGCAGTCCATAATGCTATTGATGTCCTCCCCCCGTGCATCACAGAGAACAACCCAGTCAGTCGCATCAAAACATCCACGACGACTGTCTTTGGCCTCCTGTACAGACATGGTTTTTGGTGTGGGTGAACCGGGCAGTCACCTGGGGCTCATTCTTTCATGACACATATGGGTGTGGCACAACAAGCACTTAAAAAAAATCATTCTGTGTCGCAAAGTGCTTATCATATCACTGTATGAGGAATTGGCAAATTGACACCCTGCAGCTGCAGGCAGGCACCCCATGTGCTGACGTACACAGAACAGAAGCAGTGACACAGGTTCGGTGGTAACATCTTAGTTTAGATTTTCTTTTGACCCACAGATGAAGACCGAAAATTAGGGAGATAAAAGGCAAATATTATATTATCAAATTCCTGTCAAACCTGAAAGTTTAGCAGATTAGTTAATGTTAAGTAGATACACATTTAGCCTAATATTTACAAACATCAAGCCAAATATTTATCCAGATGTTGAGATGAATATGCACCTTAATAAAAGAGTTAATTGTTCATCCAGAAAGACAGATTAATAAAAAATCTAATGACAGACATTTAGCATCTAAGAGCGTATTTATTCAAAAGTGCAATTCATGGATGTTTTGTGTAAGAGATATATTGTAGACAGCTGTCTTTTGATGTCAATTTCAGTTGTAGTTCCAGGGGCACTTCTGAAATATTAACAATAACAACAATAAAATAATAATTAAAAAAATGGATGTTTGTGCAAAATTCTGTAGGTTTTCTGTAGTAATTCACTGTAGAAACGCCACTGCTCCTGTGACCACCCCTGGTGCCATCAAACTTCAAGAATGTAGACTTGCTCTAAATAAACTAGGTTATGGTCCGCTTTTCTGGGTTGGGGGGCTGTGGCACTGTAAGCTTCCTTGACACTAGCATAGAGCAGGTCAACTGTCATATTATCTCTTATGGACTAACAATATAAATTTCTTGCAAAGAAGCTATTATCAAAGGTGAGTGCAGCACTGGTGTTCTTGATCACTAACAAAGCTTTAAAATGTATTGTTCTAATATAAAAGTGAACTTATTGTTTTTGGAGGACATGGGTTGATTTTACTAGTTGGCCGATAGATGGCAGTATTGCAACTCCGTAGCTACCAGCTACCTACAATTTCAAAGTAGAAGAAGTCTGGCTCAGTAAGATGGCGACACTGGTAGTGCGGCGGCCGCCGAGCGGAGGTTTTAATTTTGAAAACTGCAAGAGGTGAGTGTTTAATAAAGAAATAAATCATACTGCATCCCCGAAGGCACTGGGTATTAAGTCATTTATGTGTTTAAATGTTTATTGTTATTTTGTGGCGGTGATGAGGTGATGCTAACTGGCTCCGATGACTCAGGTTTCTTCAGCAGGCTAACGATGCTAACTTATATTTATCATAAAGAAGGCATATTTGCTTAATTAAAGCAATTATTCTATCCCAGCATTTATGACACAATCTTCGGTTAACTTTGAGACTTTAAACGGCTCTACAAAGTTTCCAGTAAGAAGTTTGGTGATATCAAATTGCTCGGAACAATAATTTGAACAAAATACGAGTAAAACCCGGTATCAAGTTGTATATTTTCAAGTCTACACAGCTGTAACCCATAAAATTATTGTATCCTCACCCTGATCGTGTCTAACGTTTTACGAGGCTCTGTATAATTGTTCATCCTTAGTAAATAGGCATATGCTGGATAAGTTCAAAGGTCAAGTCATATGGTAGGCGAGTGAAGTCACCCCACTGCACACTTGCCTAGGTGTAGTCCCCCACTCCAGCTACCCACGCTTATTTTTTATTTTTTTAAATAATTAAGAATCATTATCTTAAAGTTAGGGACTGCCATTGTGATGAATGGGTTCCCGCGGTCTTTACACAGAGCGCCCTCTGGAGGCCATTTTTGGCCGATGAAAACATCGCCGACTTCAGTACAAATGCATGTAATTTGGTCACTTTTCAAAGGGTCATACTTGTCAATAAAGTCAATTAAATGTGCAGTGGTTCATTTCAGGTCAGCTTGGTGTATAAATCTCATCATTCCATGCAGTGAGAGCTGTCAGCTGGCTGTTAGAAGCAAGTTAGAGACAAAACAAAACCAGCTGACTTCAATAGAAGATCAGTGCAGCCCGAGCTCGTTTTCATAGGGTGGCCAGTCAGTAAAAAGTGTTTTAAAAAGTGTATTTCAGTAAAAAGTGATGCAAATTATTAGTTGAAATAAAAGGATTAATAAATGGAATAGTTTTGACTGTGTTGCATGTTTGGTCTCCAAAGTAAAGGTCAAACAAGGCCAACGTCCATTGAATTCTATGACAAGTGACATATGTTACCCTTTAACATGATAACTAAGCATGACAGATTGCGCAAACTATTCCTTATTAGAACCCTATTAACCCAAATAATGTGCATCATTTTTTACTGAAATTGGAGCACCTTTAAATTTTGACCCCTGTACAATTTGAACTTGAACTTTGTCCCCATTTTTGCTGTTTTTACCCCATAACTCCACAACATTCCGTCATAGATAGTCCAGACTATACCTTTTTGGAATTATGATCAGACAAGTAATGTGATATAGTTTCCAACATGATTGGTGCATTTTTAATGTTTGACCTCTGTGTAATTCTTCATTGACCCCTACCTGGCTACAGTTACCACCCTGGGATGGCTATCATCCATTTTTGTGTAGGCCGTGGTACACTGAGGCTGGATTCTAAGTGTCCTTTCGTCCCCTTAAGTGGTACCGAAAACCTGCTTGGCCCATGGACTAATAAAAGACCTTGGCTGACTAAGCACATAGGCCACACTGCCCCTGTGAAAATGTGCACAATTACAAAAAAAATAGCGATTTGCAGCAGCACCTATGGGCTGTGTCAGTCAGTCACCAAAATTTTCACGTTTTTGGAAAGTCCATACCCGATAGACTAACACAAATGAAAATCAATTTGGCTCACTCAGGGCACACGGAAATATGAGCATTCGAAAAGCTAAATTTTGTGATTTAGTCATTTTGGCTCATTTTGACCCCAAATTTCCAGGACCCCCTAAAAAAAAAGCGGACTATGCTGGACCATGCCAGGATAAAAAAAAAGAAAAGAAAATGATTTCTGTTCCTTTCTGACATATATACACCCTTGAAAAGTTTGGGGAGAAATCTGAAGGGGGCATGAATCATCCTCTAATAGAAACCTGCCTGATTCTTATAAAAACTGGCTGTTAAAATGCAGGAAATGCTTCAGACGTTTTTAGATATTTACATGCAATATGATGCCACACAAATTATATTTGTGCCACTCGGGGTGAAAAAATTCCTGTCCAATGCACACCGGAAGCCCCCCAAAATTTGTACCAGTATTCTGCCTCAATATCCATGTGTATTTTTTCCTAATTCCTTGTTTTTGTAGCGTTTTTTATTGGTGTTGGTACAGACTGTCCTGACTGTTAGTGGCAAGGAAAAAAAAAGAAAAAGGTGTGTTGGATTTTGGGGTGGGGTGGGGTCATCTCTACCTGAATTCCTGTGTTGTCCCCCCCCCCCCCCCCCCCCCCCCCGGAGCCTGCTTACTGCTTGTGCAGTGTGTGTCTGCATCCTGCACTACGTTTCAGGTGCTTTGTTGCGCGTGAGTCCTGGAGAATCTGGAAGGAGAAGTGCGCAATCCTATGCACTGTGGAGATCTGCGCACGTCGGTGGATCCACCTGCTCTGGTTGCTTGTCCAGAGCAAAAGGGGGATCATCTCCTTCATCATCAGACTCCTCACTCCAATCACGCCAAATATTTCTCAAATCTCTCAGATACCAAAACTCAACTAATTGCTGTCTGCTTTTCTCTCCTCGCCGAATCACCCACAATATTCCTTCCCACAATAACCAAATTATGTGGCTTTGGGATCGTTACTGGCTTATGTAGTTTATTTATAAAGACAAATTCATGTTTTGTTTTTTTACTTGTGTTGCTTCGGGTAAATTGGGGACAAGGAAGAAAACAAACTCTGTACGCATCCACAAGCGATCCCACTTGGGTTGGGGGAGCTGTGATCAAACACATGTGGGGTTAGTGACTTCTGATTGGTTATCTCATGCATTTTCCACCAATGACAAAGGATTCATGTTTCTTCCCACCGCTATCGCTGCTGCAGTAGAAAAGGAAATGATCCTTTTTGCTGCGTGTGTCTACATAAACGTGCAGCAAAAATGATAACAATATTCATGAAAATGCATGGCATAAAAAATGCTCATAAGTCAAGTTATACTAGGTCTATTAACAAAATTTAAAAAGTGATGTAAAGGTTGAAGACTGCATGTTTAACATGCAGTCAAATGGAGACTCGGCGTGCAGTGGATTGTGTCCTACATCCGCTTAATTAGGTCATCTGACTTTCCTGCGTCATTCAACTCCAGAGGTTTAAAACATCATCTTGCTAACAAAACTTGAGTAAGAACAGTATATTATGCCACTGGTGTGTATAAATAATTTATTACATGAGCATATCAGAATTGAAATATTGTGTTACTAGAGTGGGGTGACTTCACCTGTGGTGAGTTCGCAGTGGGGATCAAGTCATACAAACTGCACATTCTCAGGATCACAAACACAAAGCAAATGCAAAAAAGTAAATAAATAAAAAATAAAACCCCCAAACACGGTCATCAACTTTATCAAAAGAAGTAAATCACAATATTAATAGTCACAGTTTATCTCTATTATATTATATATTATACATACACATTTGTGAACACAATACAAGCGAGCTAACAGAAAAATAAATAAATAAAAATACCGACTTGTGAACTGTTTAAATACCATTTTTGTCCACAGTGTATCTTACTTCAGCTCCTTAAGCTGTTGTATTGCTTCAGAAACAGTGTTTTCTTACTGGCATTGGCAGTTTGATTGTTGACTTGTGAATCGAAAGTGTTAGCTAGCTCTCTGCACATTCGCACTGATAAACTCAAAATTGGTTTATTCAACATGTAGAGCCACTCGGGCCATACTAAAATATGAAATGGAGCAAAATGGGGGCTGATAATTATGAAATGGGGATCGAAATGGGGCCTAAAATTATGGTACATTTTATAAGGAGCAGGTCTTTGGGGAGGGGAGCATAGACTTTAGAGAGAAAAGACAGTGTTTTCTGTCTCTCTCTCCAAGAGCTCTTTAGAATGGTGAAACACCCAAATACAAAAGAATGAAATAAATCTGATTAATGGTAGGCATGTTTTACATAAATGAGGCCATTGTTGGGTCAGTGGCTGAAGTTTCATCTCTTGAAGTCCAGATGGCACAACCACCCTGAGTACATGTACAAAGCACATTTCCAAAATGCCACAAAAAACACCAAAAAAATAAAGGTACTTAATTTACTCATATTTGGAGTCAGTCTGCTCCATTTCATTACATTTGACCCATTTTGTACTTATCAGTCCCCATTTCGTCCATCTCATATTTTAGTATAACCGGTGGAAACCCAAGAGTGAAAAAAGAACAAGGGAGCAGCCGAAGGGACTTACGACTGAATACATTATTTATGCCGCTGTCACTGTATTTAAAGAATTGCCAGCAGTGCTTGCTTGGCACAACTGTATTTATTTGGTGCTACTGCTGATTGAAACTGTCTTCTTATTTTCTTCTTTTTTTCAGAAATGTAGTTTTGGAAGGTGAAGCAAATACTCTGGGATGCACCTTGCCCACTGCCCGCAAAACAGGCACTACTATCTGTGGTGTGGTGTTTAAGGTGTGTGTGTGTGAGAGAGAGAGAGAAAGTTATCATTGAAAGAAATGGTAAATTTGTCATTTTAGTGATTATGTTCAGAAATGTAATGTTTCTGTGAAGGCTTTCAGTTGTCCAGGTGGTTTCCATAGTAGAGAAGCTTGAATCTTCAACTGGACTGGGTTGCTTGACGTGAGGACGTTTCGCTTCAAATTGCAGAAGCTTCCTCAGCTAAAATTCTTGCTCTGGTAGTCTGACTTCTGTCTTGACTCTTGTAGAGACCACCTGGACAACTGAGAGCCTACACAGAAACTTTCCATAGTAGAGAAGCTTGAATCTTCGACTGGACTGGGATGCTTGACGCGAGGACGTTTCGCTTCAAATCGCAGAAGCTTCCTCAGCTAAAATTGAGCTAAAAATTCAGACTACCAGAGCAAGAATTTTAGCTGAGGAAGCTTCTGCAATTTGAAGCGCAACGTCCTCTCATCAAGCAACCCAGTTCAGTCGAAGATTCAAGCTTCTCTACTTCAGAAATTTAAGCTGGAAATCTCATAATTATTCTTCAGAAGCTTGAACACCCTTCAGTACTCATTGTATCCATGAATCCCTTTACAAGTAATTTACCTCCTCCATTGCCACATTTGTCCATGTAATGTGGATCCACCTCGGATTTGCTGTGGCGACCCTGAATGGAAACATGAGAGCAGCTGAAAGGACTTAAGGTGCCTGCACACTTTGATCCGCACACTTGCACGCACATCGTCGTGACGATTCCACCCGCTGTGTTCCCAGCTGGATGCCGTGCTTTGTTCCACTGGATGCCTCATATTAAACTTACACAGAATTACAGCTGTCTGGGGGGCGAGGTCTGCAATCTTTGAATTTTTTTTTTTTAAGGGCACACAACCAACATATGACACCCTGCTGTCACTTGGATTGGTAGGTGCTGTTTTGCATTGCTCAGCTGTTGAATGTCCATTCTGATTGAAAATGAATGGCAGCTGTCCACCTGACTGCTGTCTCTTGTTGCTAACATGGTCTTCTTTGCTTGAGTGGTTGTGGATATGGTTTGTGTGCGTTTACGTAGTGTCAGTGGAAACGCTGTTTTGGTCCAAGCCCTATGTTGATTATTGGCTCTGTTAATGAAATGCCATTGTTGAGAGTATTTCTGCGTCTGTGAACCATGTTTGTCTTTTCCTCTGTAGGACGGAGTTGTTCTTGGAGCTGACACCAGAGCAACTGAGGGCATGATAGTGGCAGACAAAAACTGCTCCAAGATCCATTACATTTCTCCAAACATTTAGTAAGTGAAGCAAAAATCAAAACATGAATCACGCGCAAACAGTTTGTATTAAAACAAAAAAAGCTGCAAGACTGCCTGTTACAGGAATCTTTAGAGCCTGTTCTCAGGCAGCACTCTGAAAATCCAATCAGGTTTGCTTCTAGGCATTCATAGTGTTACCAGCAGTGATGGACAAGAGACAACTTCAGGGTGGATCCTAAAATGAGCAGTTCAACCGAATGCCGACCCTGCTCATGGGCCAGTTTTAATGCTGCGATCGACCCATATTACAAAAATAATAGTAACGTACGGTGATTTGGACAAGTAACTTTGATCTGATTACTAATTTGGAAAGATTAACGAGATAGAGTACTTGTTACTGGAAAATCGGTGGTCAGATTAGAGTAACACGTTACCGGTATCACTGATAATAACAGTCTTTTAAAAAAAAAAGAAAAAAACTTTTTTCATGTTGTCACTTTTTGCAATTTAGAAAAACAAAATTTAAAAAATGGCCTTAAGTGTTCACACCCTTTGCTCAGTACTTTGTTGATTCACCTTTGGCAGCAATTAAAGCTTAGTCTTCTTGAATATGATGCCACAAGCTTGGTGCACCTATCTTCATCCATTTTGGACCATTGGGCTTCCGTAGTTGGTTAAACTAGAGGACTGAAGCAGCACAGCGGCTTTACTTTGTTTCCACAGTGTTTTGGAAATATATGTCTCCCGAGGCGTCAGCGGAGTTCCACCGGCGCGGCTTTACCGAGGCCCGAGGCGTCAGCGCAGTTCCACCAGCGCGCCTTTACCGAGGCCCGAGGCGTCAGCGCACATCCACCGGCGCGGCTCCACCTGAAGCCCGAGGCGTCAGCGCACATCCACCGGCGCGGAGTTATCTGACCATGGGTCCGAAGAAGGCACTGACGGCGGAGGAGGGAGACGATATCAAAAAGTCCCTGGACTTTTTGTCTGAGGAAATCTCTGTTGTTAAAATGCAGCAGAAATCCATTATGGAGCTGGTGGAAGAAGTGAAGGCTCTCCGGATCCAGAATGCAAAGAAAGACCGGCGTCTGGTGTACCTGGAGAACCGTGTTGCGGAGTTGGAACAGTACACAAGGATGAACGACGTTATTATTACAGGAATTCATATTAAACCTCGATCCTACGCACGGGCGGTGTCAGAAGACAGCGGAGGGGAGGCCAGTGAGCAGGAGGCCAGCTCAGTGGAACAACAGGTGGCTGACTTCCTGCAATCTAAAGGTATTCAAATGGACTGTAATAACATTGAAGCGTGCCACCCCCTGCCCAGGAGAGAGGATGGAGACAAGCGAGTAGTTATAATGAGGTTTGTCAACAGAAAACATAAAATAGCATTGTTAAAACAGGGACGGAAACTCAAAGGAACAAACGTATTCATCAATGAACATCTGACCAAAAGAAACGCAGACATCGCCAGGAAAGCTCATTTCTTAAAAAAGCAGTGAAAAATTCAACAGACATGGACATCCAACTGTAAAACATTCATCAAACTGAACGGAACACCAGAACAAGCGAAGGTTATGGTAATCAGGAACATCGAGGATCTGGACAAATATGACCAATAAGGTATGAGGACACAAACACATCACAACACCATGACACAGACCAGAGGAACCTATTCATCTACTACATCATCTACATCTGGAGACAAGAAGGATATAACTCCAAGGATTGCTGATCATGGAAAAGTAGAACTGAGAACATTTAAATACACAGACCACAATGTACTGGACTTGGAGCACGATATAGACCCGGACAATAATTTCTTCTCAAATATCAATGACAGTTGTTGGTATTATACAGATGAACAGTTTAATCGGATCATTAAAACGGATAACAAATTATCAATAATCCATTTCAATAGCAGAAGTCTATATGCAAACTTTAACAACATTAAAGAATATTTAAGTCAATTTAAAAAAATATTTAACATAATTGCTATATCAGAAACATGGATCAATGAAGATAAAGGAATGGATTTTGAACTGGATGGATATGAATTTAATTGTGTAAACAGAAAGAATAAGAGTGGAGGAGGAGTGGCTGTGTATATGGATAAGAACATGGATTATAAAATAGTAGACAATATGACAACTGTGATTGATAACTTATTAGAATGTATAACTATTGAAATATGTGAAGAAAAAAGCAAAAATGTATTAGTCAGCTGTATATAGAGAGCGCCAGGATCTAGTATTGAAACATTCACTGACTGTATGGGAAAAATGTTCTCAAAAACTAATCAAAAAACTGTGTTCATTTGTGGTGACTTAAATATTGATCTGCTCAATCCAAATAAGCATAAAATAACAGATGAATTTATCAGTATAATGTACAGTATGAGTTTATATCCAAAAATCACCAGGCCAAGCAGAATTACATCCCATAGTGCTACCTTAATTGATAATATATTCAGCAATGATATTGAGAATAACACTGAGTGGATTATTAATCAATGACATTAGTGATCATCTACCAGTTTTCATCGTTTATAATAGAAACCATCGGCGGAATCAGCCAGAGGAGAAAATAAAATACAGGTGAGTGCGGACAGAGGAAAACATGAACACACTAAAGAAGGATTTACAGGAGCAAAACAGGGAAAAGGTATACAGTGAAAGTGATGTTGATAGTGCATATGAAACTTTTTTACAAATATTTACATCATTATATGATAAAAATTGTCCAATTAAACAAGACTACAGAAAACAAAAAATCCAAGCTCGACCATGGATGACGAAAGGGTTATGAAATACATGTAATAAGAAAAATACACTGTATAGAGAATTCATAAAACTATAGACTAAAGAGGCAGAAAATAGATATAAGAAATACAAAAATAGATTAACTAATATTATACGGGTATGTAGGAAGGAATATTATAGTAACATATTATATAATAACAAAAACAATATTAAAGGAATATGGGATATATTAAATAGCATTATCAAAAATGGTAATAAAAAACAGAGTTACCCTCAGTATTTCATTGATAATAATGTCAAGAAGGAAAATAAGGATGAGGTAGTCAACGGTTTTAATAATTTTTTTGTAAATATTGGACCAAGATTTGCAGAAATTCCCAACCTGAGGATTGGGATAATAATCTCATAGAAAGAAATCCCTGTTCAATGTTCCTCACAGCAGTGGATGGAAAAGAAATTATAGACATTGTGAATAATTGTAAATATAAAACATCTACCGATTTAAATGAAATTGATATGGTGGTGGTAAAACAGGTCATTGAATGGATTGTAGAACCATTAACATACATCTGTAACTTATCATTTCAAACCGGTAAATTTCCCAATCAAATGAAAATAGCTAAGGTTGTGCCGCTGTATAAGACTGGGGATAGACACCACTTCACAAATTATAGACCTGTTTCTTTGCTTCCACAATTTTCCAAATTATTAGAAAAGTTATTCAATAATAGATTAGACAAATTCATAAATAAACATAAATTACTTACTGATAGTAATATGGATTCAGAGCACATAGTTCAACATCACTTGCATTAATAGAATCAGTTGAGGAGATTACAAACGCCGTAGACCACAAATTACATTCAATTGGAATATTTATAGACCTTAAAAAGGCTTTTGATACAATCAATCATGACATATTAATCAGTAAACTTGAACAGTATGGGATTAGGGGGTTGGTGTTGAACTGGGTGAGAAGCTACTTAAGTAACAAACAGTTTGTGAAGTTGGGGGAATATACATCATCATGCTTGGACAATGCTTGTGGTGTCCCACAGGGGTCAGTATTGGGTCCAAAACTGTTTCTAATTTATATAAATGATATTGTCAATGTTTCCAAAATATTAAAATTAGTATTATTTGCAGATGACACAAGCATTTTTTGTTCAGGGGGGGATTTGCAGGAGTTACTGAGGAGGATCAGTATAGAAATGGGAAAATTGAAAATATGGTTTGACGGAAACAAATTATCATTAAACTTAAGTAAAACAAAATACATGTTATTTGGCTATTGTAATACAGACATAGAGGTTCAGTTACAAGTCGAGGGGGTAGATATTGAAAGGGTACATGAAAATAAGTTTCTGGGGGTGATAATAGATGATAAGATAAACTGGAAGACTCATATAAAACATATACAAAGTAAACTGTCAAGAAGTATTTCAGTTCTAAACAAAGCGAAACATATTCTGGACCACAACTCACTCCGCATTCTTTACTGCTCACTGGTTTTACCATATTTACAGTACTGTGCAGAGGTATGGGGTAATACTTATAAAGGTACAACACAATCACTATCAGTAATGCAGAAAAGAGCTATAAGAATTATTCATAATACTGGCTATAGAGATCATACAAATCCACTATTTTTACAATCCAAATTCTTAAAATTCACAGACTTGGTTCATTTTCAAACAGTACAAATCGTGTATAAAGCAATAAACAATTTACTTCCAGCAAATATTAAAAATATGTTTTTAGAATAACAAAATGTGCAAAAAGTGAAGCACTGTGAATACTTTCCAAACACACTGTAAGGAGATGTGACAAGAGTACAGATGTTCTTTTGAAGTCTCCAGGTCACAGTAGCATTGCACAACTGTGGCTCACTGAGACTGTAAACCGTCTGCTTTTCGACTGACATACTGTTTTCTGCTTTGTCATCCTCCAGCTGCTGTGGAGCAGGAACAGCAGCAGATACTGAGATGACCACTCAGATCATCTCATCCAACTTGGAGCTCCACTCCCTCTCCACAGGCAGACTGCCACGTGTTGCCACTGCCAATCGACTGCTGAAGCAAATGCTCTTCAGGTATCTTCTACCTCAATTTTTTTCTTCTTCGCTATAGGAACCCATTTTGAAAGCAGTGACTGTGCGCAGTAATTTACATTCAGGTTTGATTCCCAAAAGGTCCTAAAGTTGGATCTTTGCACCCATCAGCCACGTGCTCGCATCTGTACAGACCCTTCACTAAAAACTTTGCAGTCCCAGTTATTTCTGTCAGATTAACACTTTTATTAATGAGATAACCTCTAATTTTAACCTAGATTCTTCCTGATGATTTCTTTCTTTGACCCCGATCATTGTTCTGTGGTAGTTTTATATAGGTCCAATGAAAACTATCAAGTATCTGTTAATGTGTTGATGGGTAGTAACTTCAGTCAGTCTGCAGCGCTCAGACCAACGCTGGAGGTTCATGTTGGTTAATTAAACGCAGCCTTCGGCCCATTTAGGCCTGACGCAGCTTGTTTGTGACCTCTGTGACGTATGTACCATAAATGCCCCCAGACGCAAATTTTTCTTCATACACGGATACTTATTCGCCATCTTTGGACGGTTTTCTGTCTTTTTGTAAATTTTTGCCATCTGAAAGAAATGGCAGAACATTATTCTTTTATTTCTTCAAATCGACAAACTAATATTTTGCCGTAAAATTTGAAATTGATCATCATAAAGTGGTTGTTTATCGGAGGAGGCGGCTGCCATTTTGGTGTACGGACAACAGTTCAACGCGCATTCTCATTGGTTGAAAAATGAGGTCTCGCTCTCACTGCCTCTGATGCGCTTACCAAGTCTGCGGGTTTAGTAAGTGCCGCAGCGGGCCACTCACGCCATCCCCCGGTCTGCTGTGCGGAGCTGCGGCCAACTCTGGCAACAGGTCCAGAGACAGCTCGAAAACATTTCTACATGAGCGGGCATGGAAACACTTCTGTTTTGATGCGGAGCGCTCCAGCAGCCCGCAAGGATAGACTTCTTGTGGAAATATCTGCAGCGCTGCAGGATCTCGGTAACCGTAGCCGCAGAGCTCCGTGGCCACTGTTTGTGTGGTTTGTATCTTTTTAATGACCTGGATTCTCTGTGGGGCCCGCGTCCGTACCCCACAACGGTAACACCGGAGGCAGTGTGAGGGAGGGGTGACAACGACTCTCCACGCAGAATTGCTTTTCGCCGTACGTTCTTGTGAAGGTAGTAAATGTGCAACGTCTCGATGTTCCACACAATTTCCTGCCTGCTTCCCGCGCCAAATCTCATAGCATTGTTCAACAAATTTTCTACCTTGTCAGTTTCTCATTGTTTATTTCCAATATTACCCAAGATAAAAACAGGTATGGCAATAATTTAACGCTGATATCATTTAAACAAGTAAATTCTGTGATTTTTGGTATTGTTGTATGATAAATGTAATGCTTAGGGATTAAAACACGAATCATTGAAGTTCGTTACCACCAATGGCACCATCCACCACACATTTTAGTATGTAGCCATGCCTTTTTTTTTTCTTTTTTTTTTCTTAAACTGTTAAATCGCCTGCCATATCTACGGAATCTTTGATACAAGCTTAAATAGTTCCTATGTAGCCTCTTTCCATGAGGAATACATCTTGTATTGAAAAACGCGAAACAAATTACACACGGGGGGCGGGGGTGTAAACCCCTGTTGAAAAAGAAAATCAATAAATACATTTTTGTAGAAAATAAAATAAAAAAAATTCAGGTTCAGATTCTTAGAGGTGGCAGTTATGAAGTTATTTATAACATGTTAGTTGAGAGTTAGAATTTTTAATTGCGTAGTCTTTGAGCCCAATCAAACAAAACAAACTAAATAAAGTTTTCACCTAGATTTAGCTATATTTGTAAACTATTGTGGTGTTGTGTTGATACCTACAGCATCCAAGGTAACTTTTGCTGTCTTGAATATTATAGATGAATCACATTGCAGGGCTTGACATAAACCATTTTGCCCCACTGGTCCACAGGGCCAGTAGAATTTAGAAGTTAGTGGCCCACAGTGTAGGAGCACTGGTCCATGGTTTTGTGCACAAGAGTTCATGGTCTTCCACCTTGAAATCCTGCAAATAAAACTGCCTATATAATATAAACAATCCAGAAAAAAACATAAAATAGTCTATGGACCATGAAGTTAACAAAAACATAGAATTTATCAGAGGGCATTCTCAAGTGTAAAAAATAAATAAATAGTGACTCCCATAAAATTTAGAGGGCATTTTTAAGCAACCCTCAGAGTTGGCTAACTCACAGTCAGAAATATAAAATACAGATGTAGGTCCATGTCATAATGAATGCAGGACGTCTCATTTTGGGAAGAAAAAAGTTTTAGTCGATTGTAGTTTTCTGTATTACAGCGTTTGTAAAGAGGTGTCATTTTATTTAAAGTGGCAATTAGTTTTGAAGTTATTAATTCCGACCAGACTGTCTCGGCAGAGAGCCACGCAGCGTTTGGAGCTGTGCCAATGGAACGGAGGACAATTCTTGTTTCTTGACTGCCATAAGACAAGATCCCTCTTTGCGACTTTAATCTGCACAAAAGTGACTCACAGTCACAATTGACACATTTTAATGGCTTTGAGGGGAGTTAAGAAGCGGACTTGCCGCTTCTGAAGAGTTATTACTATTATTATTCATGTATAAATAAAAATACATTAAAAAATATTACAATTTTTAATACATTTGACTCTTTTATGACTCATTAATTATACAGAAAACAAATGCACACAAACAATCTGAAATGCCAACAGCTAATGCTAACTTTAACATTGAAAATGCCATAGACATGCTAACATGTTAGCATTGGTCCCGTTTTTAAGTTATAAAATACATCTGTCAACTGTTTCAGAAGACCATAACAGGTCGGTTTAAAATAAAAGGGTATATGTTACTCACAGGCACATGCTCTTTAGGGCTTTAGCGGGGATAAGATAAGATAAAAGTCCAACGACCCAGTGGATCGAACCATTGCTTCATTGGTTCACGCTTCAAAGTGCAGCCGCGCTGCAGAAGCGGTTGATTACAGAACCGCTGCAGGGTCTGCAATCAACGTAGAGAAATCATCATTTTCCTGGCAAAGACCCTCAAAAGCAACGGCCGCTCTGAAGGACCGATAAGGGAATCGTTATGCAAAAAGATATCGGTGGATCGAATAATTTCTTAACGATACCCAACCCGAGATGTGGTCCGTGGTGCGAGACCAAAACAAACAAAGAAGAAGTAGCCCAAAACATGGTCGACTCAGTGAAGTTTGATGACACGGAGATGCGAAGAAATTTGACTTTGCTGCATCAAAATATGGTAAAATAAATAGAATTTTGAATATTTTGTAGTGGCCCGAGTGGGCCATCATTTGATAAATTGTGTTGACCTATAGTGGCCTGAAACTGGGCCAAATCGGCGCTGGGCCAGCGGGCAAATGGCTATGTGGAGCCCTGCATTTTTGTCTTTTTTTTTTTTTTTTTCCTCTCCTAAGCATCCATGTTCATAGTAATAAGACCTCCCCCCCCCCCCCCCCCCACCCAAACCAAATTGTACCAGGATTACAGCTGAATCAAAGTCGCTTTTGTTTTTTCTAATATTCAAAGTGGAAATTTGGGGTGGGACGTTAACTTTAAAGTTTGTCAAATCTCAGCCACATGGGTTGTGCAGCCAGTACACTCTGAGTGCTGGTCCCACGCCCGGATAAATGAGTCAGGCTGCATCAGGAAGGACATCCTGCATAAAACAAGCCAACTTAACCATGCAGAGTACAAATTGAATTTCTATACCGATCTGTAGAGGCCCAAGTTAATAACGACCACCACCGGGGTCCCAGTGGAAGTTGGGTTACTGCTAGAAGAAGAAGACGAAGAGGAGGAGGAGGAGGAGGAGGAAAACTATGAGGTCTGTTAGAAAACTATCCGACCTTTTTATTTTTTGCAAAAACCATATGGATTTGAATCATGTGTGATTGCGTCAGCCAAGCTTGAACCTTCGTGCGCATGCGTGAGTTTTTTCACGCCTGTCGGTTGCGTCATTCGCCTGTGAGCAGGCTTTGTGTGAGCAGTGGTTCACCCCCCTTGTCGGATTTTTATTGCGAGTAAAATGTCTGAACGATTTGGAGCTTTGCTGCATCAAATTTTTCCAGAAATTGTGAGAGACCTCCAGGTGGACACCATTCGGAAAATTCAGATGGCTTTCAGGGACGATTTTATGGGGATCACACAGATTAAGGAGTGTTACAGCCGGTTTAAAGACCACCCACAGCGGCTGAGAGCGCGCCGCACTCCGAGCGGCGATCGACAGGCTGAAACGACCAGATCAATTCCAAAGTGAAGGCTTTGTTGATCCGGGACGTCGTCTGACTACCACAGAAATGGCAGAAGACGTGGACATCAGCACTTTTTCGGCAAATTCCACCGTTACTGGAGTTTTTGTCATGGAAAGAGGAACGGAGGAATGCGCCACAGAGCTGCTAATGGCGCGGGACAAAAGCACCTCCGTGTTGCTCTCACAGGACGGCTTTCAGATGGCTTTCAGATGGCTTTCGGTGGCTTTTCAGTCGTGTGACTATCCGAGAAATTGTGGATGAGCTGGACATGCGAGAACATGTCCTGTGAGGCTTCGTCATGGCGTTTCTTTGCGCCATGCCATAGGGGAGGTGATGGTCTAGTGCTTAAGGTGTTGGGCTTGAGTCCAGAAGATCATGGGTTCAAATCCCCACCTGACTGGAAAATTACTAAGGGCCCTTGGGCAAGGCCTTTAATCCCCTATTGCTCCCGGTGTGTAGTGAGCGCCTTGTATGGCAGCACCCTGACATCGGGGTGAATGTGAGGCATAGTTGTAAAGCGCTTTGAGCATCTGATACAGATGGAAAAGCGCTATATAAATGCAGTCCATTTACCATGCAGCTCCGTCCCGACATGCGAATTCCTCCGCTCCTCTTTCCATGACAAAAACTCCTGTAACAGTGGAATGTGCCGTTCATTTCCAAACTGAACGCTGTGTTGATCCGGGACATCGTCTGACTACCAGAGAAATTGCAGAAGACGTGGACATCAGCACTTTTTTGGCAAATTGAGACAGACGTGCGGAGGAATTCGCGCGTTGGGACGGAGCCGCATGACGCAAAGCAACGCCGTGATGAAGCCTCACAGGACATGTTCTGGCATGTCCAGCTCATCCACAATTTCTCGGATAGTCACACGACTGAAAAGCCACCGAAAGCCGTCCTATGAGACTAACACGGAGGTGCTTTTGTCCCACGCCATTAGCGGCTCTGTGGCGCATTCCTCCACTCCTCTTTCCATGACAAAAACTCCAGTAACAGTGGAATTTGCCAAAAAAGTGCTGATGTCCATGTCTTCTGCCATTTCTGTGGTAGTCAGACGACGTCCCAGATCAACAAAGCCTTCACTTTGGAAATGATCTGGTCGTTTCAGCCTGTCGATCGCCGCTCGGAGCGGGGCGCGCTCTCAGCCGCTGTGGGCGGTCTTTAAACCAGCTGTAACACTCCTTAATCTTTGAAATCCCCATAAAATCGTCCCTGAAAGCCATCTGAATATTCTGAATGGTGTCCACCTGGCTGTCTCTCACAGTTTCTGGAAAAATTTGATGCAGCAAAGCTCCAAAACGTTCAGACATTTTACTTGCAATAAAAATCCGACAAGGGGGGTGAACCACTCCTCACTCAAAGCCTGCTCACAGGCGAATGACGCAACCGACAGGCGTGAAAAAACTCACGCATGCGCACGAAGGTTCAAGCTTGGCTGATGTAATCACACGTGATTCAAATCCATATGGTTTTTGCAAAAAATAAAAAGGTTGGATAGTTTTCTAACAGACCTCGTAGAAGGGTGAAAGTTAGTCGTGACTTAGAATGTTAGAAGTATGACTGGTACAGGAAGAGAGCCGGCTGATTTGATGGAGAGGAAGAAGGTAGACATAATGTGTGTGGAAGGGAAGTAAGAGCAGGAGCATCGGTGGTGGGTTCAAGTTGGAGCATGGTGTCAGTAGGAAGAGAAATGGTGTATAAATTCTACCTGTGTGCAATGAATACAGGTAAAGCGTGCAGAACAGGAGGAGTTCTTAAAGAAAAACTAACAGGTCTGTGAGAGCCAGAATTCTTGATGGTTGTAGGTGATCACATACTTATTTCATGCAATAAAATACAAATAAATTATTGAAAATCATACAATGTGATTTTCTTTGTTTTTTAGATTCTGTCCCACAGTTGAAGTATATCTACAATAATTATAAAGCACTCCATCCTTTGTAGGTGGGAAAACTTGCAAAATCGACAGTGGATCAAATACTTTTTTACCTCATTGTGTGTGTGTGTGTGTGTGTGTGTGTGTATATATATATATATATATACACATATATATGTATATATATATATATATATATATATATATACACGTATATATATATATATATATATATATATATACACATATATACCTTTGCATGAGGAACTGTAACCAGTTTACGAAACGGCGAAACAGGAGATTTTAATGGCCCAGTCCACGCTGCCCCACAAAAACGGCACGTTAATAAGGAACAAATAAAAACTATCTGGTGTGAAATGGCAGACGATTTTCAGTTCTTGCCCGCTACAATATACAAAGGCCCCAGTTAGCGACTTTAATCAGCAGAAAAGTGAGTCACGATTGACATCTTTAAATGTCTTTGACAGAGGTTGATGAATAAATTGTGCTTGTGAATCAGAAGCATCAGGTCATGTTGTGACTACAGAGCTACGAGAGCCAATCGCGGGCTGCCGGGTGGTATAAATGAACCTGGATAACCTACAGAGGAAGCAAACACACGTGGATAGATGTCAAAGCAAACCAAAGCTCTGCATCGGTGCTTGTTAAATCTTTGCCTGAATACGTGTCAGTTCGTCAGGTAAAATCAACGTAGAGAAAGGATCATTTTCCCACTACACACCCTCAAAGCCAGTGTAACAGCCCATTTGCACCATAATTTCTTTCAGGCAGCAGTGTAATGAGCCGTTAACTGTGTTATAACACCGGTAAGAACTATGGAATGACCGTTATCACAAGAGGAAACCACCCGGTCATCGCACCACGTCACTCAGTGTTCATGTATCATCTCACAAACAGTCAGTATTGACTAATACGGCTTGTCTTACATGTCATGCTGTGGCTTCCAGCTTGTCATATATTTGTGCCGTGTACCGTTTGACCAGTAGGTGTCAGTAGTTTGTAATGAGCTGTCAGATGAAACTTTGAATCCTTTCATGGTCTGGGAGCGGACATTGTGTTTTTCTAAAGTAAAACCACGCGTTTGAACCTGAACCTAGGGGAGGTGTTGGGCTTGAGACCAGAGAGTCCTTGGTTCAAATCCCTGCCTCACTGGAAAATTACTAAGGGCCCTGGGGCAAGGTCCTTAAGTTGCTCCCGGTGTGTAGTGAGCACCTTGCATGGCAGCAGCCTGACATTGGGGTGAATGTGAGGCATTATTGTAAAGTGCTTTGAGCGTCTGATGCACATGGAAAAGTGCTACATAAATGCAGTGCATTTATTAACCTTTGCTGCAGTCCACCTCACATGGTCTACTGCGGCTTTACACATGTTAGCTTGTGTCCAAACATGCGGACACACTGGTGTGTCCTCTCACTGGTCACTGCAGCCATTTGAATTTGGTTTGAGTTTTTTTTTTTCACAGATGTGACTTGGGAATACTGCGCTCTGTGTCTTCAGGTACCAGGGCTACATTGGTGCTGCTCTGGTGCTGGGTGGAGTGGACTGTTTGGGTCCTCATCTTTACAGCATTTACCCACACGGCTCCACAGACAAGCTGCCTTATGTCACCATGGGTGAGTGTGTGTGTGTGTCCCCACAGTGTTAAGTTCCAGGTTTTAGAATGTGCGTCTGAACCCTGATTAACTGTTTAATTGCAGGCTCTGGCTCGCTTGCTGCCATGGCGGTGTTTGAGGACCGCTACAAGCCTGATATGGAGGTTGGTATACAGTAAAACTCGCTTGTCCACTATGGATTCAGGTGGACCAGCGAATTTTGTCCATTATAATCAGAATCTGCTCTGTGTATAAAACGGTTGAAATCTGTGAGCTGGTGTGTGTGTGTGTGTGTGCGTGCGTGCGTGTGTGTGCGCGTGCGCTGCTGCTCATTGCTCCTCCACTGCGAAAAGGAATGTGTCCAAGATGATCCTCCCCCCTGGCAGCAGGTGTATTTTTTTTTTTTAGATTTTTGTTGATAACAATTAATCATGCACAAAGCTGAACCTGGCGCAGGCTGCTTTTATGGCTCATGGTGGCAGGTGCACAGAAACCTTCACAGAGCTGCAGCTTTCACTGTGACTGCATCAAAATGAACAGTTTTCACTTAAAAACAAGCCGTCAGAACACGACATCACACTTATGTAAACCTTGGAATGAATTTGTGCCTCAGTTCTTAACGTTAACAGCTACATTCCATTCAAGCGCACGCTGCGACGCTTCTACAAGTAGCAGCTACATCACCTGTTTGTTGCAAATGCTGTATACTTTGAAACCGGTCACAGACGTGCACAAAGTAATCCCGGTGGATCATCGGATGATCACTAACAGGCTAAATGTAAATTGTTATGATTTCAGTGCGACATGTCCTTTAAGGAGGACAGAGGGCAGACACATTTTGTGGCAGTGGCATGTTTTCTTTTTCTGTGGCGTGTTGTCTCAGCAGGTGCCAAAAACACTGGCATCTGCCGTGGCACATACAGATGCCAGCCGGTTGGCCGGCCTGCTGTGTGTTTGAGTCACAGTACGGTGACAACACGGCAAGCAAAGAGCAGAGTTTGCTCTGAGCGTCTCTGTGGGTGTCCTCGCTGTGGTTAAACTAAAAACAGTTAGACCCCTGACACATAACAAACACTAACCTCCCCACCCAAATACTTCTAAAATCTCCTCCCGAGGATGACATGGCGCTCATAAAACCACCTTTCCTCCCTCTCAATCAGGTTGCTCTTTCCACATAAAGATGCATAAATCTTGATTGTTTCTGCATTTGGGTTCAGTGCAGAAGGTTCCTGGTTCAAACCCCACCCCTACCACATTTTCCATGTATGATCAGGAAGGGCATCCAGAGTAAAACTTGCACCAAATCAATGTACAGATCCACCTCGGATATGCTGCAGTGACCCCAAGTGCAAACAAGGGAGCAGCTGAAGGGACTGACTTACTTTACTTCATTGTTCCTGCTCAGAGACCACAAACCAGGGGTGCATCCAGACAGAAAGAGGGTGCTGTGGGGGAGACGTGCCCTCCACAACACCCCTTGATTAAAGGTCCACTTTTGAAGACATTTTTCATACTATAAAAATGATAAATGATAATTTTAACAACTAAAATGTTTAGCTCAGTATTTCTCTGGGCCTAAGTTTGACTGTAGTTCTGCACTAAATTTAATTGATGAGCCATATAAAATAAGTTTAATTAATTTAACTTTTCTGCATAACTAAAGTGGGATGTGAACCAATATCTTTTTTTATGTAATATCTAAGCTCACCATTACTGGGTCTGTTTGGATTCTACCTTTAAAATCATGTCCATTAGGATGAGGGAAGCCAAAAATATGAAAATGATTATGGCTCTTGTAGTTTAGTAATCTTTGGTTAAAGGCAAAAATTTTTTTTTTTTTTTTTTTTTTTTAAAAGAAGTTCACTGTTAGCTGGGGGTGAAAAACATCAGTCCTGATAATAACAAAAGTCTTCATTTCTTTATTTGCAGCAGCGTTGAATTGTACCTTTTTGGATTCTACAGGTTTTTATTATTAAATCTGACTCTTTATTCTTTGCCGTTCTGTCTGTTGAAAGGAGGACGATGCTAAGCAGCTTGTGCGCGATGCCATTGCTGCTGGCATTTTTAACGATCTTGGCTCTGGCAGCAACATTGACCTGTGTGTTATTACCAAGGTCAAAGTGGACTACATCCGTCCTCACGACGAGGCCAACAAGAAGGGTGTCAGGTACCAACACAACACTGACCTTGGCTGGTATTGTACCGTGCATCGGAAAGTATTCACAGCACTTCACTTTTTCCACATCTTTATGCTGGAAACTGGAGTAAATTCATTTTTCCTCAAAATTCTACACACAGTACCCCATAATGACTATTTTTGCAAATTTAAAAAATAAAAAACTAAGAAATCACATGTACATAAGCATTCACGCCACATCTGATAGTCCTTCAGGTGCCTTTTATTAAACTCCAGATGGGCTGCCATGTGCCTTTTACTAAGGAGTGGCTTCCGTCTGGCCGCTCTACCATACAGGCCTGATTGGTGGATTGCTGCAGAGATGGTTGACCTTCTGGAAGGTTCTGCACTCACCACAGAGCAATGGAGCCACTGCTGGCCCTATCCCATTTGGTGCCCTAGGCAAGATTTTTAATGCCCCCCATCTAATGCAAACCCATCTATGACATCATCCTATGAGGGTTGTTTTGAGACCACATAGTTTATGCTTAAATACCTCAAAAGAGCATCTGAAAAGAGGAGTAATAACGTGACACCATCAGGTGCCTCTTCTGCAGTACAGTTCTGTGAAAACATTTGTATCCCCTTGAGCTTTTACATGATTGAATTTTTTAAGATATCAAAAAAAAAAAAAAAAAAAAAATCAAAAATTCAGGCTTTTTGTATTAAAATTTCTATAATGATGCCCCTTAAACTCAGTGAAAAGTGTGAATTACAAGAAATAAAAATCTATAAGCCAAAATGATGGTGTGAATGTTAGTGACCTCTTTCCCACTTCATCTTGAAGCTGTTAACTGATGTACAACCCCTGGCAAAAATTATGGAATCACCGGCCTTGGAGGATGTTCATTCAGTTGTTTAATTTTGTAGAAAAAAAGCAGATCACAGACATGACACAAAACTAAAGTCATTTCAAATGGCAACTTTCTGGCTTTAAGAAACACTAAGAAATCACGAAAAAAAAATTGTGGCAGTCAGTAACGGTTACTTTTTTAGACCAAGCAGAGGGAAAAAAATATGGAATCACTCAAGTCTGAGGAAAAAATTATGGAATCATGAAAAACAAAAGAACGCTCCAACACATCACTAGTATTTTGTTGCACCACCTCTGGCTTTTATAACAGCTTGCAGTCTCTGAGGCATGGACTTAATGAGTGACAAACAGTACTCTTCATCAATCTGGCTCCAACTTTCTCTGATTGCTGTTGCCAGATCAGCTTTGCAGGTTGGAGCCTTGTCATGGACCATTTTCTTCAACTTTCACCAAAGATTTTCAATTGGATTAAGATCCGGACTATTTGCAGGCCATGACATTGACCCTATGTGTCTTTTTGCAAGGAATGTTTTCACAGTTTTTGCTCTATGGCAAGATGCATTATCATCTTGAAAAATGATTTCATCATCCCCAAACATCCTTTCAGTTGATGGGTTAAGAAAAGTGTCCAAAATATCAACGTAAACTTGTGCATTTATTGATGATGTAATGACAGCCATCTCCCCAGTGCCTTTACCTGACATGCAACCCCATATCATCAATGACTGTGGAAATTTACATGTTCTCTTCAGGCAGTCATCTTTATAAATCTCATTGGAACAGCACCAAACAAAAGTTCCAGCATCATCACCTTGCCCAATGCAGATTCGAGATTCATCACTGAATATGACTTTCACCCAGTCATCCACAGTCCATGATTGCTTTTCCTTAGCCCATTGTAACCTTGTTTTTTTTTCTGTTTAGGTGTTAATGATGGCTTTCGTTTAGCTTTTCTGTATGTAAATCCCATTTCCTTTAGCCAGTTTCTTACAGTTCGGTCACAGACGTTGACTCCAGTTTCCTCCCATTCGTTCATTTGTTTTGTTGTGCATTTTCGATTTTTGAGACATATTGCTTTAAGTTTTCCGTCTTGACGCTTTGTCTTCCTTGGTCTACCAGTATGTTTGCCTTTAACAACCTTCCCATGTTGTTTGTATTTGGTCCAGAGTTTAGACACAGCTGACTGTGAACAACCAACATCTTTTGCAACATTGCGTGATGATTTACCCTCTTTTAAGAGTTTGATAATCCTCTCCTTTGTTTCAATTGACATCTCTCGTGTTGGAGCCATAATTCATGTCAGTCCACTTGTTGCAACAGCTCTCCAAGGTGTGATCACTCCTTTTTAGATGCAGACTAACGAGCAGATCTGATTTGATTCAGGTGTTAGTTTTGGGGATGAAAATTTACAGGGTGATTCCATAATTTATTCCTCAGAATTGAGTGAGTCCATATTTTTTCCCTCTGCTTGGTCTAAAAAAGTAACCGTTACTGACTGCCACAATTATTTTTCCTGATTTCTTATAGTGTTTCTTAAAGCCAGAAAGTTGCTATTTGAAATGACTTTAGTTTAGTGTCATGTCTGTGATTTGCTTTTTTTCTACAAAATTAAACAACTGAATAAACATCCTCTGAGGTCGGTGATTCCATAATTATTGCCAGGGGTTGTAAAATACAAAACTTGCACTATGCATAATTTCTTCAGTTGTAGCCATAAAAGCCGATAACTTGCTCTGGGTTGTCTGGGTGTCTTGGTGGCTTTCCTCACTCGTCTCCTTCTTGCACGGTCACTCATATTTTGAGAACTGTCTACTCCACACTCCATCCCCTGACTGTAAAAGTGATGGTTTGTACGTGTTCTACTAAAGGGGTCACTAATGTATTCACACCAACATTTTGGCTTTTAGTTTATTTCTTTTCATTCATGATGCAGACATTATGTTTCACTGTGAGTTTAAAACAGGACACCATTTTAGAAATTTTAATGTAAAAAGACTGAATTTTTGTTTTATAGTGTCGGAAAAAATTCAAACATGTAAAGATCAAGGGTGCACAAACATTTTTACAGCACTGTATGTAGACTTTGCCACAAGGTGGCACCGGAGCCCTGGCAGATTTGAGGGGGTTAATGATGTGTGTAGTTAGTAGACGCAGACAACATGAACTTTAAGTAATGCAAATAAACAAATAAGCTTACACCTATGTTATAGCTTTTTATTTAGTTATTTATTTATTTTTGCTATTACAAGCAGGGAAAACTTTAGCGTTGTTTAACCACGTGACGTTTCCAATCTGACACTTTTTTTATGCTCCATCACAAAATGAGTGACATTTTATGATGCGGTTTGTTTGTTTGTTTTTTCATCATTATTATTATTACTATTTCTATCCCCCCCATGAAATTGGATTGAATACAAATGTAAACAGCTAATGTCATTGATGATCACTGCGTGTCAAACTGACGGAGAGAAACTGCTTAAAAGCCTCTAAAACCAACTGTTCCCCCCCAACCAAACACAGTTTATTTTGGGTTGTTATAGATCAGTTTAGGTGAACCTCAAAGCCTGAATGAAGCCACATGAACACTGATGGAATGCAGCGGAAAAATAATTTATTTTTACTGTACTTCAAGTGGTCCTGTTTTTCCTCCTTGAATTTTTTTCCCTTCCACTGGAATAGTGAAAATTTACTTTTTCTTTTCTCCTCATTTGTGGCACCCCCCCACCTCAGATGGACCCCGCCCTTAGCAATTGTCTGTACTGCATATAAGCCAGGGCATGGCTGGATCTCTGACAGAGGGACCGTCGGGTTCTTGGTCACCTCCCTGACTGAGATCCTTCTCCCATGATTCCATAGTTTAGAGGGTTGTCCAGCTCTAGGAAGAATCCTGGTGCATCAGAACTTCTTCCATTTATGGATGATGGAGGTCACTGTGCTCATTGGGACCTTCAAGGCAGCAGAAATGTTTCTGTTCCCTTCCCAAGATTTGAGCCTTGAGACAATCCTGTCTGAGGTCTACAGACAATTCCTTTGAAGTCATGCTTGGTTTGTGCTCTGTCAACTGTGGGACCTTACATGTAGACAGGTGTGTGTCTTTCCAAATCATGTCCAATCAACTGAATTTATCCCAGGTGGACTCCAGTTAAACTGTAGAAACGTATCAGTGATGATCAGTGGAAACAGGAGGCACCTGAGCTCAGTTTTGAGCTTCATGGCAAAGGCTGTGGATACTTACAAAGATGTTATTTATTTTTAATATTGCAGACATCTTAAAAAAAATTCATGTTGTCATTATGGGGTATTGTATGTAGAATTTTGAGGGGGAAAAAATGAATTTACTCTATTTTGGAATAAGGCTTTAACTTAAAATGTAGAAAAGTGAATACTTTCCAGATGCACTGTAAATCCTGTGTGTGGGGTATGAATTAATACTGATTTTGCAGTATTTTCCAGTGTTAACACTTCAGTGTTTAAAAACAAACTCTATAATGGAATAAATCAACAGCACTGGTACATTCTTGGCTCCACTGATGGAAGATGATCAGTTTGGTGTCACTGACTCTCATCAGGTTAGGTTTCAGGTTCCTCCTCTTCCAGGGTTGCTTTTGTAGCCGTCTGAATTTTCTGCCACATAAACTCCAGACACACAGGGTGACAAAGTAACACACCGTGAAATTAAAATTTCTGTCAACATTTGTAGAAACTCAAAACTTCAAATCTCTCATCTTCAGATGGAGTCTTTGAGCAAAAAACAAAAAAGAACGCAAAATGCCACCGTCCTTTTGGATCAGTCCAAGAGTAGGTCGCACGATGTTCGATTCTCAGCCGCGCTGTTGTGTGTGAGCCTTTTCCCTCGCGTTGTCCTTCAGTCATGTCCACGGTAAAGATAGAAAGTGTGAACACCAGGAGCAGACTGTGCATGCAGTGGTTTTGTTCGTGATGCAGTAAAACTCGTTTGTTTAAAACTAAACCTGGCAGTGTGGTGAAGCGGCTAGTGCGTTTGTTTCCAGAGCAGAAAGTTCCCAGTTCAAGAGCACCGTGCTGTTCTCAGTCTAATGTGGGGTTGGAAAACGTATACTAGGGGAGCTACGACCACTACCTTTGCCCCTCCCCCCAAGGACTAAACCAAACCAACTTTTTTAGGTTCCTTAGATGACCCTAAAACACAATCAGGATGTTCCCAAAAATAAAAACTGGCCTCAAGCCAGTTATCCAACATTGCGCCAAGATGGCCGCCAAAATAGGATTTGTCGCTAAAACACCTTTAAACAACATATAAACAACTTAAATATCACAGAGATTCAATAAGGGTCTATTAGTGGCCATTTTGGACGCCATTTTGAATCTTAAACCCATGAATGAATTTAGTTTAGGCATGAATGAGTTTGCTGTGACCTGCAACGGTCTTCCCATTGAACCTCTGTGATATGTAAGTTGTTAGAAATCATCCCCATAAAACACATTTTCCTGACAAATTGGCCTCTAATTTCACCTTTTGGCTTAAAATTTTGATTACAAATCTGAATAGCAGGCTGTAGATTATTTTTATCTGCGGGCCAACTAGCTTCTAACTCAGAAAAAAATTGGGGGCCAATCAGAATTTCAAGCGCTAAAGAGTGAGTTAAAATAGATAAATAATAGTCATGTTCAGGCCAATTCCTGCAGTGAAATTTTAATTGGGGGGAGGGTTCTGGGTTGAGGGGACCCCCCCTCCCCCAATGACATAAAAGCAATTTAATATAAATTGAGATTTGAATTTGATAGAACATTTTTTTAAGTAATAAAAGTAATGTTAATAATATAATAGGTTAGATTATAGCCTTTGGTTGTTTGGAGACGTGTAATTTTTTAATGAGCTGATGAATTATTGTTTGATTCCTGTTTTGTAGATCTGGAGATTACAAGTACAAAAGAGGAACAACTGCCTGGTTGACCAAAGCTGTGACCCGGCTGGACCTGGAGCTGCTGGAAGAAACCGTGCAGACCATGGACACCTCCTAAAACTGCCCCTCCCCCAGTGTCCCAAAAACACACGTAGTTTCTCTGTGACTCACAGTAAAAATGTTGAGCTTTTTTTTGTTGTTGTTCAAATAAAATCAGTTTAAAAAGAACAAGTTGCATCAGATTTGATATTTGATTTGGACACATGACTTGACAATACCCTGAACGTGTCCTCTGTCTGTCTGCAGTTTGGACACATTTTAATAAATAAATGCTTTTCCATTTTATTGCATACTTACCAGTTTGAATGTTGTAAAAAAAAAACAAAAAAAAAACAACTTTTTTTTCAAAATTTCATCCACATGTACAGAAACTCTCAATTCATACACAGTTGAAATGTCAAAAGCACATTTTTAATTGCACAGATGAGTACAGTTAGAAAAAAATGTCTATGTTGGAGTGAAATATCACATTTCATGAACAGTGAGTACACAGAATGTTTCCTTCGTTAGTTTGTATACAATTGTTGAAATATTTCTGGACAGAATAAAAGATTTGCTCCTAAAAACATTTACCGTCCAAATGACTCACAGCATTTAACTTCTACAATGTGCACAGTTTCATATTTTATTTCTACAATGTGCACAGTTTCACAGTAAAATGTTTAAAAACCTTTGAAGAAGCAGTAAAGTGAAACTACGTCACATTTAACTGCAGTCTCGCTGTATTTGTTAAAGTACTGCTGGACGCCCACCACAGCTGGACTTCTCCGGCTCTTAAAAAGAAAATACACCTTTCACTTGTTGACCTGCATTTTATTTTGTCTTATTTTGGAGTTTTGTCAGTTTCATCATAGCTGAGATCTGGAGAGTCTCCGTGCACCTTCCTGACAGCCAAAGCATTGAGGAACTTCAGGCTAACGCATTGAACATTTGAACACTAAAAGTGAATTGTCATACCTTAACGATGACTGCTAACGTGAACATCGGACACCAAAGACATCGTTTTCTAGACTCTGTTACATTGAGCACTGGCTCATAGAGGCGGATGCGTGTGAAGTGGATAAGTTGAGTTGAGCCGGGTGTCACAATAACATCAAAGGGCTTTTTAGCAGAAAATCAAATTTCCCAGGAACCACTGACTTGTGAAACGTGTTATGACTCTTGTCCTCGAGTTAAACTTTAAATCAGCCTTAAACTGGGATGAAGTCCCTTTGGTGACTAGAAAATGGAGAGGACGCTGAAAGAAGGCACAGCACACGTTTAGGTCATACAAGGAACACTCAGTGGAAGTACAGGTGAAATTTTCTGAGCATGTTCCGAAGAGCATGTTCTCAAAGGAGGTAAATACAACCCCTGGCAATAATTATGGAATCACCGGCCTCGGAGGATGTTCATTCAGTTTAATTTTGTAGAAAAAAAGCAGATCACAGACATGACACAAAACTAAAGTCATTTCAAATGGCAACTTTCTGGCTTTAAGAAACACTATAAGAAGTCAGGAAAAATTGTGGCAGTCAGTAACGGTTACTTTTTTAGACCAAGCAGAGCGGAAAAAAAATATGGACTCACTCTATTCTGAGGAATAAATTATGGAATCACCCTCTAAATTTTCATCCCCAAAACTAACACCTGCATCAAATCAGACCTGCTGTCTGCATTTAAAAAGGAGTGATCACACCTTGGAGAGCTGTTGCATCAAGTGGACTGACATGAATCATGGCTCCAACACAAGAGATGTCAGTTGAAACAAAGGAGAGGATTATCAAACTCTTAAAAGAGGGTAAATCATCACACAATGCTGTAAAAGATGTTGGTTGTTCACAGTCAGCTGTGTCTAAACTCTGGACCAAATACAAACATGGGAATGTTGTTAAAGGCAAACGTACTGGTAGACCAAGGAAGACATCAAAGCATCAAGACAGAAACGTAAAGCAATATGTCTCAAAAATCGAAAATACAAAACAAATGAACGAATGGGAGGAAACTGGAGTCAACGTCTGTGACTGAACTGTAAGAAACCGCCTAAAGGAAATGGGATTTACATACAGAAAAGCTAAGCAATCGTGGACTGTGGATGACTGGATGAAAGTCATATTCAGTGATGAATCTCGAATCTGCATTGGGCAAGGTGATGATGCTGGAACTTTTGTTTGGTGCCGTTCCAATGAGATTTATAAAGATGACTGCCTGAAGAGAACATGTAAATTTCCACAGTCATTGATGATATGGGGCTGCATGTCAGGTAAAGGCACTGGGGAGATGGCTGTCATTACATCATCAATAAATGCACGTTTACGTTGATATTTTGGACACTTTTCTTATCCCATCAATTGAAAGGATGTTTGGGGATGATGAAATCATTTTTCAAGATGATAATGCATCTTGCCATAGAGCAAAAACTGAAAACATTCCTTGCAAAAAGACACATAGGGTCAATGTCATGGCCTGCAAACAGTCTGGATCTTAATCCAATTGAAAATCTTTGGTGGAAGTTGAAGAAAATGGTCCATAACAAGGCTCCAACCTGCAAAGCTGATCTGGCAACAGCAATCAGAGAAAGTTGGAGCCAGATTGATGAAGAGTACTGTTTGTCACTCATTAAGTCCATGCCTCAGAGACTGCAAGCTGTTATAAAAGCCAGAGGTGGTGCAACAAAATACTAGTGATGTGTTGGAGCGTTTTGTTTTTCATGATTCCATAATTTTTTTCCTCAGAATTGAGTGATTCCATATTTTTTCCCTGTTTGGTTTAAAAAAGTAATCGTTACTGACTGCCACAATTTTTTTTCCCCTGATTTCTTATAGTTTCTTAAAGCCAGAAAGTTGCCATTTGAAATGACTTTAGTTTTGTGTCATGTCTGTGATCTGCTTTTTTTCCTACAAAATTAAACAACTGAATGAACATCCTCCGAGGCCGGTGATTCCATAATTTTTGCCAGGGGTTGTATAGCAGACGAACACACTAATATTTGAGAAGTGAAATGAAGTTTCTCATATTTACAGAAAGTGTGCAATAATGTAAACAAAATTAGGCAGGTGCATAAATTTGGGCACCCTTGTCATTTTATTGATTTGAATATATTTAGCACTAATTACTGGAACACAAAATTGGCTTGGTAAGCTCACTGACCCTTGACTTCCTTACAGAGGTGAATCCAATCAAGAGAACGGTATTTAAGGTGGCCATTTGCAAATGTTTCCCCTCTTTACATCTCTTCTGAGTGGCAACACAGGAACCTCTAAACTCTCAAATGACCTGAAACAAAGATTGTTGCTGCAGATGGTGTCTCTGTGCATCGTTCACTATGCAGCGCACTTTGCACAGATGCTGGATGATGCTGTAATGGAGAGGAAGCCTTTTCTGCATACACGCCACAGAGTCGCTTGAGGTATGCTAAAGCACATTTGGACAAGCCAGCTTCATTTTGGAATAAGGTGCTGTGGACTGATGAAACTAAAATTGAGTTATTTGGACATAAGGGGCGGTATGCATGGCTGAAAAAGAACACAGCATTCCAAGAAAAACACTTGCTACTACCTACAGTAAAATTTGGAGGTGGTTCCATCATGCTGTGTGGCCAGTGCAGGTACTGGGAATCTTGTTAAAGTTGAGGGTCGCATGGATTCCATCAATATCAGCAGATTCTTGAGACCAATGTTCATGAATCAGTGACAAAGTTGAAGTTGCGACAGGGCTGGATCTTTCAACAAGACAATGACCCTAAACACTGCTAAAAAAAATCTACTAAGGCATTCATGCAGAGGAATAAGTACAACGTTCTGGAATGGCCATCTCAGTCCCGAGATCTGAGTATTATTGAAAATCTGTGGTGTGATTTTAAGTGGGCTGTCCATGCTCGGAAACTAACAAACCTGAGATGTTTTGTAAAGAAGAATGGTCCAAAATACCTTCAACCTTCAATCCAGACTCTCATTGGAAGCTGTAGGAAGCATTTAGAGGCTGTTATTTCTGCAAAAGGAGGATCTACTAAATACTGATGTATTTTTTTCTGTTGGGGTGCCCAAATTTATGCACCTGCCCAATTTTGTTTAAAGAATTATTGCACACTTTCTGAAAATACAAATGTCATTTCATTTCTCAAATATCAGTGTTTGTCTACTATATATTTAACTGAAATTGCTGATCCAAACAACCAATTATTTATAAAGGAAAATCCTGGAAATCATCATGCACACTGTGTATACTTTTTGTGCACTGTGTATACTTTTCAGATGCACTGTATAAACAGTGCATCTGAAAAGTATACACAGTGCACTGTATAAACAGTGCATCTGAAAAGTATACACAGTGCTTCACTTTTTCCACATTTTGTTACAGCCTTATACCAAAATGGAGCAATTCATTTTCCCCCTTAATGCCAACATAAAAAAGTACTGAAAATTTTACAAATTTATTAAATACTTGCTGAGTTATCCATTCTACACATGGGTAAAGGAGAAGAATTTTAGCCATATCGTTGTATATTTCATGTCACTGTAGTTAAGCTGCAATAAGTTGCGTTGCACTGTGTGAATGCTGTCATTAATTTTCATAGAGCAATTTATGACATTCATGAGACTCAAATGATGATAAAAAGGTGATCGATAGCATGTCCATATCACTGCAGTGCTCTGGGATATATAATGTTCTTCGTGTTCCAGTGAGCGGGTCGTGACTGTAATTAAAGCGCATATACGCTTTGAACCTAAGGGCCCCAGTGACCTCCCCCTTGCCGCCCCCCCCCCCCCCCCTCACCACAGCAAGTTTGGTGTCAATTGCTTAAGTACTGTGGCTGTGCATTGTATACACACACACACACAGCCTTATATATAAGATAAAAAACTAATAAATCACAGGGACATAAGTGTTCACAACCTTTGCTCAATACTTTGTTGATGCACCTTCGGCAGCAATTACAGCCACAAGTCTTCTTGAATATGATGCCACATCTGATGGTCAATAATCCCCTTAATCCATTTGATCGCTTTGGGTGAAGACACTCTGTCTCAGATGTGCTGCTGTGGTCCAAAATGACAGACTGATTTTTAGGGGTGGACAGTTTGGTCTGCAACACTGGTTTAGGGCACAATGTGAACAAAAGCTCATGATGTATGGACAAGAAGACAAGAACGGGACACGACAGAAGTTCAGCACAGGTGCTACACCTCCTCTAGATAACCATCTCAACTTGAGAGGATGTGTCATCATAATCTATAATCATAGTTATAATTTACAACAAGTCCACAGACTAGGTAGTCTGAAAGATCACTTATATACATGCTGTCCATATTCTTGAGCCGCTTGGGTGGGTAGGGAGAGTTCCCATAGGATAAAAAAAGCTTTTCAACCTGCCATCCCTGGTTCTCAAGACCAAGCACCTAAGTAACTCCGTTTTTTTTTTTTGTTTGTTTGTTTTTCCAAGATATTTAGTAGTAAAGTTCCACCTCAGATTTGGAATGCATCATAGAATACATACCTTACTGAATTATCATGCACTGTCAACTGTGGGACCTTATATGTGTATGTTTTTCCAAATCATGTCCAATTAACTAACTTTACCCCAGGTGGGCTCCCAATAAAGCCGCAGAAACATCTCAAGGATGATCAGTGGAAACAGGATGCACCTGAGCTCAATTTTGAGCTTCAGGGCAAAGGTTGTGAATACTTAAAGGACGTGTCGCACCAAAATCATAACAATTTAGATTTAGGCTGTTAGTGACCATCCAATGATCCACCGGGATTACTTTGTCCACATCCATGACCCGCTTCAAAGTATATGGCATTTGCAACAAATAGCTATGGAGACTTTCAAAAACAAAGAACGTGTGAGTACTCATGTTTTTTTCTGACAGTGGTGACGTAGCTACTAGAAGCGTCCCAGCGTGCGCTTCAATGGAATGTAGCTGCTCATGTTAACGGAGGCACAGATTAACTCCAAACTTTACACTAGTGTAATGTCGTGTTATGACGACTCGCTTTTAAGTGATAACTGTTAATTTAAAATTAATAAAAAGTCCACAATATTAAACAAGCCATGAATCGTGTGTGTGTGCATGATTGCCAGTCAGAAAACAGATCCACTTGTCCTCAGGTACTGACCGTGCATGCAATCACTGACCAGAGAACGATGTCCGAGCGCAGCTCAGCTTCAGCTTAGGTTCTGTCATGATTGTAGCATGGAGGACAGAGAGTCCATTGTCTCCTGTATGAAAAATACATCTGCATTTTCAGGCAGTCTGTAAAAAGAGTGTGCTGGAGACCATCCACGTCCACGATCACAGCAGCAGTAAACCAGCATCCTGCCGCACCGAGTTTCGGGGTGAAATGTGTCGTCACCTCTCTGTAACAGTGAGCCATTTATTCATTTTTTGGATGTAGCAGGTTCGTTTCTCTCTGTCTGTCATTGGGATGTTTGTGCTCATTCTAAGATGTACGTCACACAGAAATGCAGAGAATCGCCGACTAAGATGTTTTGCGGAAATGCACCTGCTAACGTCCAGAGTGAGAGGAACAATTTCCAATAAAATACATCAACGACCACTATTTATTAGCGCATGTGTGCAGAGAGACTTGAGTATCATGAGTACGTTTGTTGTCTTGCGAACTGGGATGTTAAAAAACGTGCAACATGTCCTTTAAATACATGCGACTCTTTAGTATTCTAATTTTTAATAAATTTGCAAAAATGTCAAAAAAGAGTGTGTAGAATTTCACCCATTTTTTAAATAAAGCTGTAACATAAAATGTGGAAAAAGCGTGAATACTTTCTGGATGTACTATTATACAAATAATGAATGTTTATGATTTCAATGGTATTAGTATTTATGAATATTTCATGTTCCATTCAACAGGGTGAAACTGAGTTGAATGGAACATTCCAGCTTTCACTGAATTAAATATTTGTTCCATTGAAATAATGTGAAAATATTCACTATTTGTTTGATATAACGGTGAAAATAGATCTTATTTTGGTATTTTATTAATTTCTAAGCTTTGACATCAATAATCCAATATGAACTTTAAATAGGAGCCCAAAATTGTTCTCAGTCAACTTGGAAAAACAGATGGAGTCCGTGATACTTCAAAAAAAAAAAAAAAAAAAAAAAAAAAAAAAAAGGACTTTGTACTTCCTCAGTCCAGTGAAAAATCATGTCAGAAAATTGTCCAGGTTTTCATACTAACAGTTCTTCATGTTTCCAGAAAGCTTTTGGAGTAGCTGATTTTTTTTGTGTGTGTGTGCATGTTACAAGAATTAGCACAATTAATTAGCTTGTTCGTCGTCCGTTAGCAAAACAAACTCCGCCATGTTTAGCTAAATGCCGCCACCACCACCACCAGTGTTGTGCGTGGGCGGGGTTTGGAGGGTGTAATGGTAAAAAATGTATGGAACCAAATTTGCATACTAAATGCAACGCAACACAAATAGGACGAATAATCCATCTCACCTGACATACAACACACCAATCATATGACAAGGATCCACTCAGCCATTTTATTTATATATGTACGTATGTACTCGTTGGTTGTTCTTGGTCCTACGGAGAAGGCAGAATGGACGCTCAGGGGAGGCAGAGGTCAGCAAGAAATTTACTCTACAACACTGGATTAATGCACAAGAGATGTTGGAGCGCTAACACAGAAAGATGTTTTTTGGGTGCAATTTTTTTTGGATGGTCAACAGACTCTCAAAGGACGCTGTCCTTTGTAAGGGACCCTTTAGCTCGAGTTCATGTCTCCAGACGGTTCCTAAAGTGGGATTTTGTGTCAGTGCTGTCAGACTGAAGTGATCTGTTACACTGTCAGTATCACAAAATAAGACCCTCATCAAATCATGTTAAGGTCAAATATTTTTGACTTTGTCTAAATTGGCGTCCAAATCCACAACTTCACTGTGAAATGTTTGATGAAACTGAATTTCAGTGACTCAGCAAATTTTGTCCATGACAAAGTGTTTTCATTCCTTCTTAATTCTAGTAAATAACATACAAAATAAGAACATCTTATGCTGTTTACAAAAATATCAAATACTTCAGAGCGAAAAGAAAACCAGAACGCACAATGTGAGGACGCAGCCCTCGTTAAAAAAAAAAAAAAAAAAAGCCAAGAAGCAGGAGAACAGAAGCTGAGAATGTTTTTAACACTCCCTGGTCGAGCAGAGTTTCTTTAACTTTCTGTCATTGCTGTCAAGAGTTTAAAAGAACAAACATTAACTGTGTTTTTTACAGCCCAAAAAAACAATCAAATGTTGAACTGCCGTTACGTGGAGTGTAAATACGTATCCCTGGAGACGTTATGTCTGTTTGTATTTCAGGGTGAACCCACTTCACTCACACAGCTGCTAGCATCACACGGCTAACGGTTCAAATACAAACACCGCCCTCGAACACACTGTTTGTGTGGATATAACCTTTATGTTGCAATAACAAACACACACACAAAAAAGACTTAAACACGAGTTCTAAGCTTTAGCTGAGAAAAAAAAAAAAACAGCTTCTAAACATTTAAATCTTCAGACAGAAATAAATCTCACTCAGCTGGAGGGAACCGCAGGTGGAGTTAGTGAACCTCAGCTCGCGGCATGGGAATATCTTTTCTCAGAAGTCGTAAATGTTGAATAACTTCTCTTTGTAGCAAATTAGTGAGATGGATGCAATCCGACAGTAAACACTGATTAATGGGCACAGGGTCTGAACCTGGAATGCAACCACTGTGACGTCATCTGAGACACTCGAAAGATAAAGACCGCGAATCATGTCTCACACCAACAACCACGGTTTAAACGTTTGCTCTGCACTGCTGATGACGTCCTCCAGGAAAGATCAGATGTAGCTCTGACATCAGTCAACTTATGCAAAGTTTCCTCCTCACCTCTGCTGAACAAAAAGTTGAGATGAGGAAAAGCCAAAAGCACATTTCTGCAAAGAGCTGGCAGAGCGACGGCAGAGTGACGGCTGTCCTCACGCGGGCTGAAGAACTGCTTCTCAGGTGCTGGAAGTCCACATGTGCATCTGCTGGGCAATCTGCAGCACAAACACGATGTCCGGCCGCTGGGCCGGGTCCGGATTGATACACATGCTAACCAGGTCCCGGAGCTGTGAAAACAGTGCGTTTGTCTTTACAGGAAGTGCAAAAATAAATAAATAAATAAATAAATAAATCTCAAAAATTGTACATCTAAGGAATGTAAGGAAACAACTTTTGTCTTGCTTCATACTTCAGGATACTCTGTAGAACAAAGCTGGGTTATTTCATTTATTCTGAATTTGTGGTTATTGTGTATGTACAGTAGTACTATAGTACAGTAGTACTACTAGCAGTAGAAGAAGTAGTAATATATTTGAGTTTATACAGTAGTGTTCAAATCAAAATCAAATCAAAGGCTGCTTTCATCAGTTTGAGTACCTTTGTGAATGTGTACGTCCTTAATAATTCTGTGCTCAGGCCTCAGTCCATCCGTCAGTCATCAGTCAGTCCATCAGACAGTCAAATCAAATTAATTTATATAGCGCCAAATCACAACAAACAGTTGCCCAAGGTACTTGATATTGTAAGGCAAAGCCATACAATAATTACGTAAAAACCCCAACGGTCAAAACGACCCCCAGTGAGCAAGCACTTGACGACAGTGGGAAGGAAAAACTCCCTTTTAACAGGAATAAACCTCCAGCAGAACCAGGCTCAGGGAGGGGCAGTCTTCTGCTGGGACTGGTTGGGGCTGAGGGAGAGAACCAGGAAAAAGACATGCTGTGGAGGGGAACAGAGATCAATCACTAATGATTAAATGCAGAGTGGTGCATACAGAGCAAAAAGAGAAAGAAACACTCAGTGCATCATGGGAACCCCCCAGCAGTCTAAGTCTATAGCAGCATAACTAATGGATGGTTCAGGGTCACCTGATCCAGCCCTAACTCTAAGCTTTAGCAAAAATTAAAGTTTTAAGCCTAATCTTAAAAGTAGAGAGGGTGTCTGTCTCCCTGATCTGAATTGGGAGCTGGTTCCACAGGAGAGGAGCCTGAAAGCTGAAGGCTCTGCCTCCCATTCTACTCTTACAAACCCTAGGAACTACAAGTAAGCCTGCAGTCTGAGAGCGAAGCGCTCTATTGGGGTGATATGGTACTATGAGGTCCCTAAGATAAGATGGGACCCGATTATTCAAAACCTTGTAAGTAAGAAGAAGAATTTTAAATTGTATTCTAGAATTAACAGGAAGCCAATGAAGAGAGGCCAATATGGGTGAAATATGCTCTCTCCTTCTAGTCCCTGTTAGTACTCTAGCTACAGCATTTTGAATTAACTGAAGGCTTTTCAGGGAACTTTTAGGACAACCTGATAATAATGAATTACAATAGTCCAGCCTAGAGGAAATAAATGCATGAATTCGTTTTTCAGCATCACTCTGAGACAAGACCTTTCTAATTTTAGAGATATTGCGTAAATGCAAAAAAGCAGTCCTACATATTTGTTTAATATGCGCTTTGAATGACATATCCTGATCAAAAATGACTCCAAGATTTCTCACAGTATTACTAGAGGTCAGGGTAATGCCATCCAGAGTAAGGATCTGGTTAGACACCATGTTTCTAAGATTTGTGGGGCCAAGTACAATAACTTCAGTTTTATCTGAGTTTAAAAGCAGGAAATTAGAGGTCATCCATGTCCTGTCACATAACACTAGTGTTCAGAATAATACTAGTGTTATGTGACTAAAAAGATTAATCCAGGTTTTGAGTATATTTCTTATTGTTACATGGGAAACAAGGTACCAGTAGATTCAGTAGATTCTCACAAATCCAACAAGATCAAGCATTCATGATATGCAAACTCTTAAGGTTATGAAATTGGGCTATTAGTAAAAAAAAGTAGAAAAGGGGGTGTTCACAATAATAGTAGTGTGGCATTCAGTCAGTGAGTTCGTCAATTTTGTGGAACAAACAGGTGTGAATCAGGTGTCCCCTATTTAAGGATGAAGCCAGCACCTGTTGAACATGCTTTTCTCTTTGAAAGCCTGAGGAAAATGGGATGTTCAAGACATTGTTCAGAAGAACAGCATAGTTTGATTAAAAAGTTGATTGGAGAGGGGAAAACGTATACGCAGGTGCAAAAAATTATAGGTTGTTCATCTACAATGATCTCCAATGCTTTAAAATGGACAAAAAAAAAAAAAAGAGAGACGCGTGGAAGAAAACGGAAAACAACCATCAAAATGGATAGAAGAATAACCAGAATGGCAAAGGCTCACCCATTGATCAGCTCCAGGATGATCAAAGACAGTCTGGAGTTACCTGTAAGTGCTGTGACAGTTAGAAGGCGCCTGTGTGAAGCTAATTTATTTGCAAGAATCCCCCACAAAGTCCCTCTGTTAAATAAAAGACATATGCAGAAGAGGTTACAATTTGCCAAAGAACACATCAACTGGCCTAAAGAGAAATGGAGGAACATTTTGTGGACTGATGAGAGTAAAATTGTTCTTTTTGGGTCCAAGGGCCACAGACAGTTTGTGAGACGACCCCCAAACTCTGAATTCAAGCCACAGTTCACAGTGAAGACAATGAAGCATGGTGGTGTAAGCATCATGATATGGGCATGTTTCTCCTACTATGGTGTTGGGCCTATATATCACATACCAGGTATCATGGATCAGTTTGGATATGTCAAAATATGTCAAAAGGTCATGTTTTCTTATGCTGAAGAGGACATGCCCTTGAAATGGGTGTTTCAACAAGACAATGACCCCAAGCACACTAGTAAGCGAGCAAAATCTTGGTTCCAAACTAACAAAATTAATGCCTCACAGATGTGAAGAAATCATGAAAAACTGTGGTTATACAACTAAATACTACTTTAGTGATTCACAGGATTGAGTTTGAGTTTGTAGCGTCAACAGAAGATGCTACTATTATTGTGAACACCCCCTTTTCTACTTTTTTTTTTTTTACTAATAGCCCAATTTCATAGCCTTAAGAGTGTGCATATCATGAATGCTTGGTCTTGTTGGATTTGTGAGAATCTACTGAATCTACTGGTACCTTGTTTCCTATGTAACAATAGGAAATATACTCAAAACCTGGATTAATTTTTTTAGTCACATAGCACTACTATTATTCTGAACACTACTGTATATTACAGGGCAAGAACACAGTATCAGAATTACAATGACTGACAGACTACGGACTGACTGTCTGTCTGTCTGATGGACTGACAGACTACGGACTGACTGTCTGTCAGTCTGATGGACTGACTGATGAACTGACAGACTGTGTCTGATGGACTGACTGAGGACTGACGGACTGACTGAAGGAGTGACTGACTACTGACTGACTGTCCGATGGACTGACAGACTACTGACTCTACTGGTGGTTGGCTCTCACTGCGGTATTGTATCACTTCCTGTTCCGGAGCACAGCGGTGTTTTGCTGTATCTGTTAGCTGTTTAATCTGCGTAGTTAGATTGATCTAGATAACGATTTATTTCACAGTGTAATCTTCACGTGCCTTAACTAAAACACTCTCTCTGCTGAATCACCTCTAAATTATTTTCACATTCTTCACTTTGTGTGTTTTTAGGAATCTGCTAGCTTAGCACAGCTATTAGCTCTTAGCCGGTTTAGCATGGCGGCTTCTCCTGTCTCTCCCGCACTTTTCTGCTCTGGGTGTGAAATGTTTAGTTATTCCTCGGCCTCCTTTAGCAGTAACGGTACTTGTAATAAGTGTAGCTTGTTCGTAGCTTTGGAGGCCAGGCTGGGCGAATTGGAGACTCGGCTCCGCACCTTGGAAAATCCTACAGCTAGCCAGGCCCCTGTAGTTGGTGCGGACCAAGGTAGCTTAGCCGCTGTTAGCTGTCCCCCAGCAGATCCCGAGCAGCCGGGAAAGCAGGCCGGCTGGGTAATTGTGAGGAAGAAGCATAGTTCTAAACAGAAGCCCACTGTACACCACCAACCCGTTCACATTTCTAACCGTTTTTCCCCACTCGGCGACACACCCGCCAAGGAACAACTCTGGTTATTGGCGACTCTGTTTTGAGAAATGTGAAGTTAGCAACACCAGCAACCATAGTCAAATGTCTTCCGGGGGCCAGAGCAGGCGACACTGAAGGAAATTTGAAACTGCTGGCTAAGGCTAAGCGTAAATTTGGTAAGATTGTAATTCACATCGGCAGTAATGACGGTTACGCCAATCGGAGGTCACTAAAATGAACACTGAATCGGTGTGTAACTTTGCAAAAACAATGTTGGACTCTGTAGTTTTCTCTGGGCCTCTCCCCAATCGGACCGAGAGTGACATCCCTTACCAAAAGTAGTATATGCAAGTATGTTTCAAGTATACTTCTAGTTTACTTTTTATATACTTATAAGTACTATTTTTGGTAAGGGATGTTTAGCCGCATGTTCTCCTTGAATTGCTGGCTGTCTGAGTGGTGTCCAAAAAATGAGGTGGGCTTCACAGATAATTGGAAAAGCTTCTGGGGAAAACCTGGTCTTGTTAGGAGAGACAGCATCCATCCCACTTTGGATGGAGCAGCTCTCATCTATAGAAATCTAGCCAATTTTCTTAAATCCTCCAAATCGTGACTATCCAGGGTTGGGACCAGGAAGCAGAGCTGTAGTCTTACACACCTCTCTGCAGCTTCTCTCCCCCTGCCATACCCCCAATACCCCATCCCTGTAGAGACGGTGCCTGCTCCCAGACCACCAATAACCAGTAAAAATCTATTTAAGCATAAAAATTCAAAAAGAAAAAAATAATATAGCACCTTCAACTGCACCACAGACTCAAACAGTTAAATGTGGTTTATTAAACATTATGTCTCTCTCTTCTAAGTCCCTGTTAGTAAATGATATAATAATTGATCAACATATTGATTTATTCTGCCTTACAGAAACCTGGTTACAGCAGGATGAATATGTTAGTTTAAATGAGTCAACACCCCCGAGTCACACTAACTGTCAGAATGCTCGTAGCACGGGCTGAGGAGGAGGATTAGCAGCAATCTTCCACTCCAGCTTATTAATTAATCAAAGACCCAGACAGAGCTTTAATTCATTTGAAAGCTTGACTCTTAGTCTTGTCCATCCAAATTGGAAGTCCCAAAAAACAGTTTTATTTGTTATTATCTATTGTCCACCTGGTCATTACTGTGAGTTTCTCTGTGAATTTTCAGACCTTTTGTCTGACTTAGTGCTTAGCTCTAATTATAAGATAATTATAGTGGGTGATTTTAACATCCACATAGATGCTGAGAATGACAGCCTCAACACTGCATTTAATCTATTATTAGACTCAGGTGGCTTCGCTCAAAATGTAAATGTGCCCACCAACCACTTTAACCACACTTTAGATCTTGTTCTGACATATGGCATAGAAATTGAAGACTTAACAGTATTCCCTGAAAACCCCTTTTTGTCAGATCATTTCTTAATAACATTTACATTTACTTTAATGGACTACCCAGCAGAGGGAAATAAGTTTCATTACACTAGAAGTCTTTCTGAAAGCACTGTAACTAGGTTTAAGGATATGATTCCTTCTTTGTTATGTTCTCCAATGCCATATACCAACACAGTGCAGAGTAGCTACCTAAACTCTGTGAGTGAGATAGATTATCTCGTCAATAGCTTTACATCCTCATTGAGCACAACTTTGGATGCTGTAGCTCCTCTGAAAGAGAGAGCCTTAAATCAGAAGTGCCTGACTCCGTGGTATAACCCACAAACTCGCAGCTTAAAGCAGATAACCCGTAAGCTGGAGAGGAAATGGCGTCTCACTAATTTAGAAGATCTTCATTTAGCCTGGAAAAAGAGTCTACTGCTCTATAAAAAAGCCCTCCGTAAAGCTAGGACATCTTATTATTCATCACTAATTGATGAAAATAAGAACAACCCCAGGTTTCTTTTCAGCACTGTAGCCAGGCTGACAAAGAGTCAGAGCTCTATTGAGCCAAGTATTCCTTTAACTAGTAATGACTTCATGACTTTCTTTGCAAATAAAATTTTAACTATTAGAGAAAAAATTATTCATAACCATCCCAAAGACATATCTTTATGTTCGGCTGCTTTCAATAATGCTGGTATTTAGTTAGACTCTTTCTCTCCGATTGTTCTGAGTTATTTTCATTAGTCACTTCCTCCAAACCATCAACATGTCTATTAGACCCCATTCCTACCAGGCTGCTCAAGGAAGCCCTACCATTAATTAATGCTTTGATCTTAAATATGATCAATCTATCTTTATTAGTTGGCTATGTACCACAGGCTTTTAAGGTGGCAGTAATTAAACCATTACTTAAAAAGCCATCACTTGACCCAGCTATCTTAGCTAATTACAGGCCAATCTACAACCTTCCTTTTCTCGCAGAAATTCTTGAAAGGGTAGTTGTAAAACAGCTAACTGATCATCTGCAGAGGAATGGTCTATTTGAAGAGTTTCAGTCATGTTTCAGAATTCATCATAGTACAGAAACAGCATTAGTGAAGGTTACAAATGATCTTCTACTGTTGACCATAAAATTTTATTACAGAGATTAGAGCATGCCATAGGTATTAAAGGCACTGCGCTGCAGTGGTTTGAATCATATTTATCTAACAGATTACAATTTCTTCATGTAAATGGGGAGTCTTCTTCACGGACTAAGGTTAATTATGGAGTTCCACAAGGTTCTGTGCTAGGACCGATTTTATTCACTTTATACATGCTTCCCTTAGGCAGTATTATTAGAAAGCATTGCTTAAATTTTCATTGTTACGCAGATGATACCCAGCTTTATCTGTCCATGAAGCCAGAGGACACACACCAATTAGTTAAACTGCAGGAATGTCTTTCAGACATAAAGACATGGATGACCTCTAATTTCCTGCTTTTAAATTCAGATAAAACTGAAGTTATTGTACTTGGCCCCACAAATCTTAGAAACATGGTGTCTAACCAGATCCTTACACTGTATGGCATTACCCTGACCTCTAGTAATACTGTGAGAAATCTTGGGAGTCATTTTTGATCAGGATATGTCCTTCAATGTGCATATTAAGCAAATATGTAGGACTGCTTTTTTGCATTTGCGCAATATCTCTAAAATTAGAAAGGTCTTGTCTCAGAGTGATGCTGAAAAACTAATTCATGCATTTATTTCCTCTAGGCTGGACTACTGTAATTCATTATTATCAGGTCGTCCTAAAAGTTCTCTGAAAAGCCTTCAGTTAATTCAAAATGTTGCAGCTAGAGTACTGACAGGGACTAGAAGGAGAGAGCATATTTCACCCATATTGGCCTCTCTTCATTGGCTCCCTGTTAATTCCAGAATAGAATTTAAAATTCTTCTTCTTACTTATAAAGGTTTTGAATAATCAGGTCCCATCTTATCTTAGGGACCTCATAGTATCATAGCACCCCAATAGAGCGCTTCGCTCTCAGACTGCAGGCTTACTTGTAGTTCCTAGGGTTTGTAAGAGTAGAATGGGAGGCAGAGCCTTCAGCTTTCAGGCTCCTCTCCTGTGGAACCAGCTCCCAATTCGGATCAGGGAGACAGACACCCTCTCTACTTTTAAGATTAGGCTTAAAACTTTCCTTTTTGCTAAAGCTTATAGTTAGGGCTGGATCAGGTGACCCTGAACCATCCCTTAGTTATGCTGCTATAGACTTAGACTGCTGGGGGGTTTCCCATGATGCACTGAGTGTTTCTTTTTATTCACCTCTTTTTGCTCTGTATGCACCACTCTGCATTTAATCATTAGTGATTGATCTCTGCTCTCTTCCACAGCATGTCTTTTTCCTGATTCTCTCCCCTCAGCCCCAACCCAGTCCCAGCAGAAGACTGCCCCTCCCTGAGCCTGGTTCTGCTGGAGGATTCTTCCTGTTAAAAGGGAGTTTTTCCTTCCCACTGTCGCCAAGTGCTTGCTCATAGGGGGTCGTTTTGACCGTTGGGGTTTTTCTGTAATTATTGTATGGCTTTTGCCTTACAATAGAAAGCGCCTTGGGGCAACTGTTTGTTGTAATTTGGCGCTATATAAATAAAATTGATTTAATTTGATTTGACTGTCTGATGGACTGACTGACTGATGATTGACGGATGGACTGAGGCCTGAGCACAGAATTATTAAGGACGTACACATTCACAAAGGTACTCAAACTGATGAAAGCAGCCTTTAGAGTGCTGTCTGCATCCAGTCGAGCCTAGAACGAGAGTTACGTATGTAACTATGGTTCTATAACTGCCAGAGGGTGGTACTCGGCACCTGGATTATCCCACGCACACATGCTCAGAGGTTGAGATCTTATACCAAAAAAGTCATGTCAGTGGGTGTGACCTGGGTGATGTCAGCCAACAGAATATAAGACTGTGTCACTTAGCATTCGGTTCTTTTGGAATCTATCACCTAGACTTCGAGTGACAACCAACTCTGCTGGTCATCTGGAATTCATAGAATTGTAGTTACATATCTGGATGACCTCGAGGCCACGAGGAATCTTCACTTATCAAACGCCAGTTGCAGTTCGACGAGGCGGATAATACAGCCGTCATCACAGGGTGAGGAGCAGCTACATTAACTCTGTAGAAGTGGGCAAAAGTACCGGAGGAAGCCCACATTGCTGCAGCACAGACGTGGGTCAGTGGAACACCTCTCGGGGCCGCCCAGGAAGTGGATATGCTGCGGGCTAATGACATCTCACTGCAGGAGGTTGACGGTTACCGTTCCTGTAAACTTGCAATATAGCATCAACAATCCACTGCGACAGTCTTTGCTTGGACAAGACACAGCCCCGGTCAATTCAACGTAACTTCTAAGTGCATGAACAGGACACAACAGCCTAGAATTAGTCTCTGCGCCAGATTGCAGGTCAAAGACAACCAAGGTAACAGGCTGGTTCACATGAAAAACCAAACCTTTCTTCTGTAGAAAGGAAGGGTTCTGGAGGACACGTATGTGCAACTCCAACCATTGGTGTAGCAACCTCAGCACGGGCATTGGCACGACGAATTGCGCGGTAGTGTGGGGATCAAATTCATGCAAGTGTCAGTGTTCCATGTGAAACTGGTACACAGCGGTGACCACCACAGTCAGATTATTTACAATAGATACCCCAAGTTCCCTGAAAAACATTTGCAGGGCTGTGAAATGAAAACTGTGAAATCCGAGGAAAATTTGCAGGGGCTCTGGGGGGCATAGGCCCCCAGGAGCCGGGGTCTCAGACCCCGTGGTATCCCAGAACCCAAAATAATTTTTTATCTAATGATACATTTTTGACATCTCCTGGAACAACAACAAAAAAAACCCCTCAAAATTAGTGGATATTTAAATGATCCTATTTTCAACCTTTCATTTGAACTGTCAATGATCATGTTGAAATAACAGAAGATGACGTGGAAGTAGGACCTGGAATGATTTTCCTTTTAATTGTAAACCAAATGATGCATCAACTCAGAACAATTAAACAACATGAAATTCATGAAGAATGAAAAGACTGTTGAAGCATTTCAAAAACCACAGCTAAAACATGTAGTATATTTTGAAATTCATGGTAAAATATAAAAAAAAAATCTTATAGTAAAAAAAGCCATATATTCCTGTGTAAATTCCTATAAATCCATGCAAAGCAAAACAGTGTCTTTCCCATGAAAAAAGTTGTCCTTAGATGTTTTCAACCAGTCTTTCTCTCCATCTTCTCTCTGACGTCGGTCCATGACACAGACATGCTTCACAAGTCTTGTTTTAAAACTTTAGCGCTCTAAAGGTTTGCGATGTCCACATGCTACGTTTAGCTTAAGCATCGCACAGGAGACACACTGTTGCTGCAGCAACCAACCAGTCCTGCTTTACGACAACTGTCGTAACAGACAGGTTTTTTTCTCCTCGAAACTCCGCGGATCCGAGGATACCGATTTGTATTTGTAACACACAGATCAGTGTCAGCGGACTGCCGCGGACTTATAAAACTTGCACGATGTCGTAAAAAAAGAACACTTTGTGATAGACATTTTAAAAACAGTGACGAGCACGATTACAGAGTAAAACATTAACCCCCCCCCCCCCCCCCCCCCCCCCCATGGTGAAATCCGCAGAATTTCGCGGATCCGCGGAGTTTTCACAGCCCTGCATTTGGCTCAGTTGAAGGGCGTCTTGTGAGCCTTGAGCTGGACAAAACCCTCTATAACGTCCCCAATGTCCAACTCACGGGGTCCTGAGAGGACGGCTAAGCCACTCAGCTGCTCCTGCCCCGTGGAGCTCCTCAGGTATGTCTTGGTCATTTTTAATTGGGCTGCTGGCTGTGCCGGAAAATCCAAAACTGTCTCATTCAGTCAGCTTTGCTCTCTTCTCTTCTCTTTCTTTTCTGTCCTTTCTGTCATTACTGCTGGATTTATGTTTGTAGGAAAACACTATTCTGCAAGGTCTTTGCTGTCACTAGTATGTCCCTTCGGCTGCTCCCTTGTTTGCACTCGGGGTCGCCACAGCAAATCCAAGGTGGATCTGCATGTTGAACTGGCACAGGTTTTACGCCGGATGCCCTTCCTGATGCAACTCCACATTACATGGAGAAATTTGGCAGGGGTGGGATTTGAACCCAGAGCCTTCTGCACTCAAACCAAGTGCATTAGCCAAAGGTCTTTGCTGTCACTAGTTGTCATAAATCTAACTATGTTATTGGTTTACATGGAAGCAGCGTATAGTTTACCCAGCATTCAACAGTACACATCATCTTATAAAATACCCCAACAGACATGACGTCATTCTCTTAACTAAGTATTCTTTATTGTAAATTTAGACCATTATTAATAATAAAAAAAAACACCATTTTGGAATATATTGTGCGTCAGAGAGGACAGAGAGGTTTGTTATAAGGTAATGACTCAGCGTAATGTGCATGATGTGCACGTTTATGCACGCTGTGCTCGTCAGTTTTAATGCAAAAGTAATTCAGCCAAATTCACAGGCCCCTGTATGTCTCGGGCCCCAGTGCGATGGCACGACGTGCTGCACTGTGTATCTCTACACCACTGACTCCAACCAAAAATCTTGCAAGACAAGCGATCCAAAGTAATTTGACCTTCAGCTCTGAGGAGAGAGATGGAAAAAGAACAAGATGCTGAGTGACGCGGTCTTACATATTGTTGGTTGACGTCACCCAGGTCACAGCCACTAACGTGACTGCTGTTAGAAGACCTGACCTCTGCATGTGCACGCACTGGATAATTCAGGTGCTGTTTCTGTTTCACCACAATAGAATTAAAAACAAGTGAACTTGGTCTGAGGTGTGAACTGATCTACCTTCTCAGAGTAATGGTCCGGTGGAAGGGGAGGGTAGTCACACTGCTCAATCTTCTGGCAGAGAGACAGGAGGTTCATCTTGTCTCCATAAAATGGACTCTGCAGTGCTGCCATCTGGAAAAAGACGCACCAATTTTACTTTTATGATAATGACGCTTGTGAGGAAAATAAAGAGGTTTGTGAAAATACTTCCCACGAAGGAAAGTTTAAAAAAAAAACATAATGCTAATATACCCTCGGTTGTACGAACATGTAGCTTTTAATGGTGTGTGCACGAGGGCGTGCATGTGCGCATACATGAGTTTTTGAAAAGAACAGAAGTTACCGTTGACCACATGTGATGCAGGTGCACGCTGATGTCCACAAGATGTCGTGTAAATCACTCCAGAGGTGTTATCAGGTTACAAAAATAGCATTTTCAGTTTTAGAAGTGTTTATTTCTTGCCAGTTTTTACATAATATATGAGAAACGTGTTATATTTACACAGCGGTTTTGGAGCAGATTGCACCATGTTGAATTAGCAGCCAGAGACAGACCACAGATGTCACTGTGCCCCTCTACTTTAACTGGCTGTCAGTCCCTTCACCCCCCACCAAAAACCAGATTTTCATAAGTCATAGCATAAAAAAAAGAAAAAGAAAACAGCATGTGACCTTAAGATCTCTTGAAATAGGTCAAGGTTAGCCATCTTTGAACTTGTCCAAGGTCTGAGTCCCAAGAATGTTCCCTGTGAATTTGAGACCCTGGCAGTTAATAGGACTGGACTTATGCTGAGCACAGACAGACACCAAGCATTCGTAATACCTGATGGCCATATTTTGATGGCAGCATCAGGTGACACATTATTCACACCTCTTGCATCTCCATCATGATGCTGACTGAATCCACAGCTTGTCCACCACATTAAGCATCAGCATTACTGGTTCTTCGCAAACTAACATGAGGTCCCAGCCCTGAACGTGAGCGTGCTCTGTCCCGCAGACGTCTTTTTTGATATGTGGATTTGTGCTAGCTTGGCGTGTTCTCGGAATGACAGTAAATATGATTGTTGTCTTTTAAATGACACATGATCACCCCATCAAAGCAGATCATTTTGACAAGAAGACATTTTTAACAGTTTGACTTTTGCTAGCTGCTGTTTTAACCTGTACACTTAATGTCATAAACACAGTATTTATCATTCTATCCACAGCACAGGAACACTGACCATCGTTCACTCCACACACACGTGGGGAGAAGGATTGTCTGAGTCGAAATTCCACCAGACGCTTAAAAAGCTCATCATGAGATCTGACGCAGTAATAATAAAATCTGAAGTAGAGACATTCAGAATCCAGATCTGACTTTGCTGATAGATGTCGTTCTGACACACAAAACAGCTGCTGAAACAAAACCAGGTGGTGTGTAACACACATAACAGCCTTTAGGGGGCTGCAGCATGTTTTGTTTTTTATTTGGTCAACTACTTCAATGTTATTTTATTTTATTCACGTGGTGGAAAACTATGGAAGTGCTGAACGTAGCCGAGCATACCTCATACAGCAGACATCCCAGGGACCAGATATCAGACTTAAAGTTGTATCCATTCTCATGGATCCTCTCTGGGGACATGTAGTACGGTGTCCCCACTGAGACAAAAGGACAAACACATACAATGCAAAAAGGTTAAAGGCCTGATGACGTGTGCTCAATTACATCAAAACACACAAAAAAATCTCCACTTAACTCTGACAATAGAATACAAGTAAAATAAGTAAAATACTGTTCAACACAGGCGCGTATGTGTGAGTACACCCGTGTGTACGTGTGAGCGCTAGCTAAAGAGTGTGTGAGCACACACAAGCGTATGTGTGAACGTTACCTAAAGAGTGTGTGAGCGCACACGAGCATATGTGTGAACGTTACCTAAAGAGTGTGTGAGCGCACACGAGCGTATGTGTGAGCGCTAGCTAAAGAGTGTGAGAGCACACACGCGCGTATGTGTGAGCGCTAGCTAAAGAGTGTGAGAGCACACACGAGCGTATGTGTGAGCGCTAGCTAAAGAGTGTGAGAGCACACAAGCGTATGTGTGAACGTTACCTAGAGTGTGTGAGCACACACACGAGCGTATGTGTGAGCGTTACCTAGAGTGTGTGAGCACACACACGAGCGTATGTGTGAGCGTTACCTAAAGAGTGTGAGCACACACGTGCGTATGTGTGAGCGTTACCTAAAGAGTGTGAGCACACACGTGCGTATGTGTGAGCGTTACCTAGAGTATGAATACACACGTGCCTATGTGTGAGCGATACCTAAAGAGTGTGAGTACACACGTGCATACAGTGAGGAAAATAAGTATTTGAACACCCTGCGATTTTGCAAGTTCTCCCACTTAGAAATCATGGAGGGGTCTGAAAGTTTCATCTTTGAGCTTTTTGGAATCAACTCCACTTACCATGTTTAGAGGATGAGAACAACCCCAAGAAAACCATCCCAACCATGAAGCATGGGGGTGGAAACATCATATTCTGGGGGTGCTCTTCTGCAAAGGGGACAGGACGACTGCACCGTATTGAAGGGATGATGGATGGGGTCATGTATTGTGAGATTTTGGCAAACCACCTCCTTCACTCAGTAAGAGCATTGAAGATGGGTCATGGCTGGGTCTTCCAGCATGACAGTGACCCCAAACACACAGCCAGGGAAACAAAGGAGGGGCTCCGTAAGAAGCATTTCAAGGTCCTGGAGTGGCCTGGCCAGTCTCCAGACCTGAGCTCCATAGAAAATCTTTGGAGGGAGCTAAAACTCCAAACCTGAAAGATTTGGAGAAGATCTGTATGGAGGAGTGGACCAAAATCCCTGCTGCAGTGTGTAAAAACTTGGTCAAAAACTACAGGAAACGTTTGACCTCTGTAATTGCAAACAAAGGCTACTGTACCAAATATTAACATTGATTTTCACAGGTGTTCAAATACTTATTTGCAGCAGTAACTTACAAATAAATTATTTAAAAAAAATCATACATTGTGATTTCCAGATTTTCTTTTTTTTTTTTTAGATTATGTCTCACAGTGGACATGCACCTGAGATGAAAATTTCAGACCTCTCCATGATTTCTAAGTGGGAGAACTTGCAAAATCGCAGGGTGTTCAAATACTTATTTTCCTCACTGTATGTGTGAGTGTTACCTAAAGAGTGTGAGTACACACGTTCGTATGTGTGAGCGTTACCTAAGGAGTGTGCTGCAGTTGTTTTTGAGCTGAAGAAGCGTCCGAGTCCCAGGTCACCCAGCTTTACCTCCCCAGTGGCTGTTATGAACACGTTTGCTGGCTTAATATCTATCTCACACACACACATTCATGGTTAAACTTTGTGTCACCACTGAAGATGCAAAAATGTCACTAGAAGTGAATGGATACATGGACCGCTTCAATGTGGAACTAAATTTGCACACCTTTCCCTCATTAAATATAATACATACACTTTTTTAAACAACTGACTTTAGAGTTAAGGCTTACCTTAGCCTAGCCATACTCCTCAGTGGTGACTGTCCAACTAAATTTAAACAAGTTGAGTGCTGAGTTCTTTGAGACCCAGCCCCTCCTCCTTGTTCACATCAGTGTACAGGAGCAGAGTTCAGTCACGCAAGTAAACTTGTTCCATCTTGTGGCCATGTACTAAATATGCAGTATATTTTTAAAATAATTTGCTTTGAAACATGTTTGCAGGACCAGCCAAACAAGTAAAAAAAAAAAACTAGAGACATTCATCATGAAATGCCCCGCGTGCAGTATTATTTTCCATGCAAAGTGCAGTAATATGTACTTGTATGGGGTGGGTTGAACCATATGTGTTTGATGTAAACTGGGATATACAATGAAAAAATTGGAGATTGGCATAATGGTGCATTTACACATAAGCAAGATGTGTTACGAATGTCATTTTTCTGTCATTCTTGGCACATTTCTGACATTCTTAATGTGAATTAATAGTTTCTTAATAGTGCGTGTTGGTGCGTGATATTCTTGATATTCGTGGAGCATGTTTTTGGCACACACAACCCTCATTACGCCTCACGTCGTGGAGGAGCATATTGATCCGTCTTCATGAGTAGTGATCCTTAATAGAACGTGATAACATTCATAGTGGTTCCTGTGATGTTTCTTGGAGCCCAAACTGTCACGCGTTTTTACGAAGTGACACAGAAACTGTCAAGTTTTGACACGACTTGTAATGCGGTGTCACATTTCACTGCATGCCATGACGAATCACTGTTTTCTGTCAGGTGCACCCAATTAAAGCCGGCTCCATAGCGTTCAGTTTGATGCAGTATGCTGAAGAGAAACAGTGACGCGAAGTCGGCCAAGTGTTGTTCCACAGTTCCTGCTGAAGCTCCTCAGGATGCTCCTGCAGGTGTTCCACCTGCTGTTGTGACCGATGAGCAGGAGAACGAGTCAGAGAATGAGCCAGAGGAACCAGAGGAGCTAGAGGAGACTCACGTGCAGCCAGACATCTCTGCACCTCCTCCAGAGCCCAACTACGCAAGCAATGACAAAGTTTTTTTTCTGCTGTGGATTCATCTGGGAGGTGAGGAGCAATCTGGAGTGGCATGAAGTCTTTATCAGCTGACAGTAGAACATGTGGGGTGTGTGGAGACAATTCGCCAAATTCAAAACATTCCTGACAGATTGTGACAGAACGTAACATTGCGCTGCTGGGCACAACAGCGCGGGACAATATTCTTGACCGTGCGTAATGGCTTGTAATAATTCGCCAGTGACACGTGCGATTAATCCAACTCGTCTTAACAGGTCCTAACAGTTCCTGGGGGCATCTGACGCTTCTGCACCGAATCATCACATTCGTGATCAGTGGCCAAGAATGTATACTTCGTGTCATTCGTGACTTGTGTGTAAACGCACTATAACATTTATTTAGAGGATGTGACAAACAGTGACCATAAAAGGTCGGTCACGGTCGCCAGCCTTTCAAAACAAATGCTGGTGACCTTGAAATGGAGGTCAAGGTTACCGGCCTTTGAACCCATGCAAAGTACTCCTCCAAGGCATGTACCCACCAAGTATGAAGTGTCTACGAGCAAAAGGTGCTGAGCTACGTTGTGACGAAGGATTTGACAGTTGTGACCATTGGTGACCTTGAAAAGCAGGTCAAGGTCACTGGCCTTCAAACCCATGCGAAGTACTCCTCCAAGGCATGTACCCACCAAATATTAAGTTTCTCAAGCAATAGGTGCGAAGCTATGTTGCGGCTAAGGAATTGCGGCCGGACAGACGAACTGACGGAAGGACACCCTGGATGCTATGTGCCCCGCCTTGCGGCACAAGTGCTGCACAGGGCATAAAAAAAGCAACAAAAACACAACAGCATGACAGTAGGTTACTTATTTCTGAAATGTTGTTTTATCTGTAATTTCAGGAATTGTAGTTATTTGAAGATGCTTGTATATCCAGTCCCCGTCATGCTTTTCAATCACTTTTTCATGGAAAAAAATCTGACCAATCACTGCCTTTATCTTGGCTGACCCTCACAACACTGAATACTCAGTGGTCTTGACTGTGTTAGTTTCACTGCAGCTGCAACTGTGGTTTAGTACTGCTGTAGTGCTGTTATGATGAAATATGTATAAATGAACAGTTCTTTACCACGGTGCATTACTCTGCGTGAATGCATGTGTTCCAGGGCACTGCACAGCTGGACAAAATACTTCCATATTGTCCGCTCTGGAATGAGCCGCCTCTTCTTCTTAAAGTACTGAAAAGAACAGAACTGTTACTCCACAGACAGTGTTTTATTTTCCACGTGCTAACTTTTGTGTTTGTTGTTTTTTAATAGTTGATGACAAAAAAACGGTTGCTGCAACAAAGCAACCGTATTTGTTCAGTTCAGCTTTCAAAATTAGGAACATGTGACACTGCATATATTACTTCTTTACCCAACAATCGGTATGTGCATTGACTCTTCAAATACATGTAAATATATGAAAACTTATGGCCCAGTCACAAGGCACTTAATGAAGGACAACGAAGCCCAAACGAAACAAGGCATCTTGACTTTCGTTGGCATTGTTTAACCTTCGCTCAACTTCGTTCCTGCAGCAGGATTTTAACAAAGGGCAACAAAAACCTCAATTCATCTGTGTTTCGTTTTGCTGTCGTTCTTGACCTTTTTTAATCCTTTGCTTAGTTTTTGTAATGTTAGCGTTTAGTTTGACTTCGTTCGACCAGCTGAATGTTTTCATACAGTACAGAAGCCGTTTCTGAGCGCTGCTGCTGCGTTCAAGTACCATCGGAAATTACAGGAGAACTAAAGGTGGAGCTGTAGCCAGCGATTGTGCATGTGAGCATGCGTAGGACCTTATTTGATTGTGTGGAGTTTACATTTGGAAAAGAATCTACAACTGCATGAATGTGGCATGTTCAGGATTTCCCCCTTTTGTGTTTTTTCCCCTCAGTGGAGTTAACAAACTTATTATTTTTTCTTTTTTTTTTACTTTGAGAGTCTGAATTTGTATGTTTAATTTGTATGTGTGTGTGTGTGTTGCCAGCTCGCTGCTCCTCTCAGCTGTTTTACTCCCGCTGTGAACATGATTGTCTCCACGATGTTTTTCCCCGGCAGCAGATGTATAGTGGTCCCTCACTATAACGCGGTTCACCTTTTGCGGCCTCGCAGTTTCGCAGATTTTTTTTAGTGCAATTTTGCATGGTGCTTTTTTCTTTTCTTTTTTTTTTTTACAGCATATTGTGTTCTGCGTCCTTATCAGGTGGGCCGGTTACTGAGTCTGCAGGCTCGGTAAACGCCGCAGCGGGCCACTCACACCACCCCCTCTCTGCTGTGCGGAGCTGCGGCCAACTCTGGCAACAGGTCCAGCGCTCGCTGTTTTGATGTGGAGCGCTCCAGCAACTCGCAAGGACAGACTTCTTCTGGAAAAATCTGCAGCGCTGCTGCATGGTCTCAGTGACCGCAGCTGCAGAGCTCTGTGGCCATGACTTGGATTCTTTGCGGGTCCCGCAGCCGTACCTCTGGAGGCAGTGAGCGAAGGGAGAGCACGCACATTGTGTTCTGCGTGTGTCTGTTTATAATTTTCTCACCCAGAAGAAAAAAAGAGTGTTTACACAGGAGAGAAAAATGAGAAAATGTTAATGCCTGTTTGAGAAAAGTGTATAGTGTAGTGAGGGGTTTTACAGCCTTAAAACAACTATAATAATTGCAAAAAAGTAACGCTGACTACTTCACGGATTTCGCCTATTGCGGGTTATTTTTAGAACGTAACTCCCGCAATAAACAAGGAACCACTATTTTTTTTTTTTTTTTTTTTTTTTTTTTTTTAGATTTTATTGGTAACAACACAATTAATCGTGCCCAAAGCTGAGCTTTGGGCAGAGATTGTTATTGACAGGCTACATTTACGACTCATGGTTGTAGGCGCATTAAATCTTGTTGCCTTCTCTGGTTGGCAGGTGATCAAATACTTATTTCATGCAATTTAATGCAATTCATACAATGTGATTTTCTGGATTTGTTTTTTTAGATTCTGTCTCTCACGGCTGAAGTGTACCTATGATAAAAATTACAGACCTCTCCATTCTTTGTAGGTGGGAAAACCTGCAAATTTGACATGTATCAAACACTTATCCCCACTGTACATTCATTCAACAGCATGCTGGAATGTTTCCTCAAAGCTATTTCAATGCTGTCAGAAACTCATGAGTACTTTGTTTTTGGCAGTCTCTGTAGCTGCTTGATGAGAATGCCATATACTTTGGGGCCATTCATGGAAGTGCAGAAAATAATCCCGGTGTATCAACGGGTGATCACCAACAGCCTAAATCAGGCTGAACACCCCGTCACCACAGGATGAACACCCCGTCACCACAGCATCAACACCCCGTCACCACAGCATCAACAACCCATCACCACAGGATCGACACCCTGTCAACACAGCGCCAAAACCCCATCACCACAGGATCGACACCCTGTCAACACAGCGCCAACACCCCATCAACCCCGGGATCAACAACCTATCAACATCTTATCACCACAGGATCAACATCAAGTCAACACAGCGCCAAGACCCCATCACCACAGGATGAACAACCCATCAACACAGCACCAACACCCCATCAACCCCGGGATCAACAACCCATCAACACAGTGCCAACACCCCATCACCATAGGATGAACAACCCGTCAACACCCCATCAACCCTGGGATCAACATCCTGTCAACAGAGGATCAACACCCCATCGGCTCAGGTCATAAGCACAGTCTCTACTCATCATAACTGAAGGAACCCATGAAAAACCTCAAGCAAGTATCCAGGCAAACTTAAAAATGACCTATACCCTGTGTGGGTGTGCGTAGATAGGATGGTACGCTAGCACAGGTTACTTCCACCAATTTCCAGCTAGGTGGACTGAGACAACAGAGATCAAAGTATCTTAGCCAAGGATACAGACTTGTAGAATGAGTGGAAAGAGATCCTTAGCCCGCTGAGGGCTGAGCTACTTACAAAGCCCCCCCCCCCACACACACAAAATATGTTTAACCACAATTGAGTCATGAACGTCAGAAGTACTTTCACTCATGAAACTGAAGCTTGTTGTGGTCACTACACTGCTTATGTGTTGGCTAATAATGGCTGACCTTTATCATCTGCGAGAGATCCCCAGCATCTGCCAGTTCCAGAACAATATTCAGCTCATTGTCATCAATGAAGGAGTCTATATACTTGATGATGTTGGGGTGATTCAGTTGCTGTAACAGAAAAACAAGACAGACCTTTCTTATTATGTTTGTGCTTGTTAAGTTCAACATTTTTCATACATTTAGCCCTGTTGGTTCATGTGTAGCTGCCACACAATTACACCATATACCATCAGCCTTAATGTAATTTGAAGGTTGTAGATTTAACCTGGGCTCAGGCCAGGCAATGTTTTTGTGATCTTTCATTGACCAGTTTTGATTTGCTGCAGCCTCAATTTACTGTTCTTAACTGAGAGGAGCAGCAACTGCACAGTCTTCTTCTGCTGTAGCCCATCAGCTTCAAGGCTCAACACGTGCAACCAGTCACTCTTCTGCATGCGCTGGATATATTTGAGTTACTGGTGTCCTATCTGGCCACTGATGTTTATTCTTTTTAAGGCCATTCTCTGAAGAACTTTGCGATGTGCATCAAAATCCCAGTTACACAACTTTCTTAAATATTCAAAACCAGCCTGCCTAGGATCAAGAACCTCATCACCGGTGGAGCTTCCAGTTAAAATGGAGTAGGTCGCATTATCCTTCGGCTCCTGAAACTTTTAACTTATAAACTTAACTTGTTTTCCACTTTTTTATGACTGAACTTTGATTTGGAGGAATCTATTATTACGTGCCAATATTTTGCCTCATCATCCCACCTAAAGCAGTTGAATCAAGTGATAAAACCGACCAGGAACCTGTTGCTGCTATGAGCAAAATTGACCTAGCAGACGCATTAGCTGATCTCAAGGCATCCCTGGTAGAGGAGATGAAGAAATTGTTTGATCAGGTGAACGACAACCTGGGTGGACTCCAAGAGACCATCAATAGTCACGGATGTCTGGACTCCCTGGAGGACAATACGCAATCACTCTACCATCGTTTGTCCAAAGTTGAGGACACGTACAAAACTTGAGGCTGAGGATGCTAAGCTAAGAGCTAAGCTAGTCGATATGGAAGGAAAGCGTAGGAGGGCCAATGTTCGCCTTATCAGGATAAGCCATATCGTTGGCAAGGATGGCACTCGTATCGCACTCAAATCTGTGACTGAAGCTGAGAAGTTTTTGGGGGACCATAAGAACTCTAACTTCTACATTTAATCTGATAAGGGACTTTTCCGGTTTTAAGGAGTAAGTACTGCAGTGGTTCACACATGCTCCATTTTGTATTTATCTTTACTACTTTGTGCTTTGATAAATAACTTGATGACTTGTACTTTATAATTCTGATGCTACTTTACAAAATAACTTATTATTGGAGTGCTTATTTTCTCGTGTATACGAGGTCTGTCCATAAAGTATCGTACCTTTTTATTTTTATACTATATGGATTTGATTCATGTGTTTTCACGTCAGACAAGCTTGAACCCTCGTGCGCATACGTGAGTTTTTCCACGCCTGTCGGTGACGTCATTTGCCTGTGAGCACACCTTGTGGAAGGAGTGGTCCCGCCCTGTCGTCGGATTTTCATTGTCTGGAAATGGCGGAATGATTTGGGGAGTTTTTTCCATCAGAATTTTTTCAGAAGCTGTTAGAGACTGGCACCTGGAAACCATTCGAAAAATGTATCTGGCTTTCGGTGAAAATTTTACAGGCTTCACAGAGAATAAGGACTATTACTACAGCTTTAAGGCCGGCCCACAATGGCGCTCGGCGCGCCGCGCTCCGAGCCGTGACGACAGGCACGAACCACAGGATTATTTCTAAACGGATAGCTGTGTGGAGCTGGGACCGTCGTGTGCACTTTCTCTGGTTATCACAAGAGCTGGACATCAATTCCATACCATTTTCCGGCAGATTTCACTTTTAACAAGAGATTTTGTCGTGGAAAGCCGCGCGGAGGCTTTGTGCGTCACGACCGATTCGCTGTTCGAGCGAGACAAAGAACGCCTCCGTTTCGGCGTGTTAGAGGACAAGTTCGGAAATGCCCAGTTCTCCACAATTTCTCTTATAACTCACTCGACTGGTAAGCATTGAAAGCCAAATGGTTTCCAGGTGCCAGTCTCTAACAGCTTCTGAAAAAATTCTGATGGAAAAAAACCCCAAATCATTCCGCCATTTCCAGACAATGAAAATCCGACGACGGGGCGGGACCACTCCTTCCACAAGGTGTGCTCACAGGCGAATGACGTCACCGACAGGCATGGAAAAACACACACATGCGCACGAGGGTTCAAGCTTGTCTGATGTGAAAAGACATGAATCAAATCCATATAGTTAAAAAAAAAATAAAAAGGTACGATACTTTATGGACAGACCTCGTATTTTACTAAATCAGGATTATTAAGGTGTTTTTATCCAATTAAGATTGGTTTGGCGAGTGTTACAGATAAGGTGCAGTGACACGAGCATGACTTTGATTCACGCACTAGCTTAGGGATGGGTATTGATAAGATTTTAGTGATAGATACCATTATCAGTTCCGCTTATCGATCAGATTCCTTATCGATTCACTTATCAATAAGTCTTGTGAATTTTCTGCGTACTAAAAGTAGGCTTTAGAGGTTTTCTATGTCAACAACATTTTCTTGAATCTTAAAGTAAATAAATATGAAACTGGTCGAAACATTTAAAGATAAAGATAAACTTTATTGATCTCACAGAGGAGAAATTGATGTTATGTTAGCTCTTAAAAAACACACAAGATGGGTGCAAGTAGAGGAAAACGTTCATCAAACAGCATGTGCAAGGATAAGCAATAATAATAATACTTGTAACAGTACAAGACATAAGAAATGAGGTAGAAATAGAATATATATACATATACTCAACAAAAATATAAACGCAACACTTTTGGTTTTGCTCCCATTTTGTATGAGATTAACTCAACAATCTAAAACTTTTTCCACATACACAATATCACCATTTCCCTCAAATACTGTGCACAATATTAATGATATTGAGCACTTCTCCTTTGCTGAGATAATCCATCCCACCTCACAGGTGTGCCATATCAAGATGCTGATTAGACACCATGATTAGTGCACAGGTGTGCCTTAGACTGCCCACAATAAAAGGCCACTCTGAAAGGTGCAGTTTTGTTTTATTGGGGGGGGATACCAGTCAGTATCTGGTGTGACCACCATTTGCCTCATGCAGTGCAACACATCTCCTTCGCATCATCCGTGAAGAGAACACCTCTCCAACGTGCCAAACGGCAGCAAATGTGAGCATTTGCCCACTCAAATCGGTTACAACAACGAACTGGAGTCAGGTCGAGACCCCGATGAGGATGACGAGCATGCAGATGAGCTTCCCTGAGACAGTTTCTGACAGTTTGTGCAGAAATTCTTTGGTTATGCAAACCGATTGTTCCAGTAGCTGTCCGAGTGGATGGTCTCAGATGATCTTGGAGGTGAACATGCTGGATGTGGAGGTCCTGGGCTGGTGTAGTTACACGTGGTCTGCGGTTGTGAGGCTGGTTGGATGTACTGTCAAATTCTCTGAAACGCCTTTGGAGACGGCTTATGGTAGAGAAATGAACATTCAATACATGAGCAACAGTTCTGGTTGACATTCCTGCTGTCAGCATGCCAATTGCACGCTCCCTCAAATCTTGCGACATCTGTGGCATTGTGCTGTGTGATAAAACTGCACCTTTCAGAGTGGCCTTTTATTGTGGGCAGTCTAAGGCACACCTGTGCACTAATCATGGTGTCTAATCAGCATCTTGATATGGCACACCTGTGAGGTGGGATGGATTATCTTAGCAAAGGAGACGTGCTCACTATCACAGATTCAGACTGGTTTGTGAACAATATTTGAGAGAAATGGTAATATTGTATATGTGGAAAAAGTTTTAGATCTTTGACTTCATCTCATACAAAATGGGAGCAAAACCAAAAGCGTTTATATTTTTGTTGAGTGTATATACACATACGAGGTCTGTTAGAAAAGTATCTGACCTTTTCATTTTTTTCAAAAACCTGATGGATTTGAATCACGTGTGCTTGCATGAGCCAACCTTGAACCTTCGTGCGCATGCATGAGTTTTTTTTCATGCCTGTCGATTGCGTCATTTGCTTGTAAGCAGCCTTTGTGTGAGGATGGGTGGAGTCTCTCGTCATTTTTTTTCTTTGCAACGAAATGGCGGAACGACTGGAGCAGCGCGACTGCATCAAATTTTGCCAGAAACTGGGTGACAGCCAGGTGGAAACCATTCGGATTATTCAGACGGCTTTCGGTGACGATGCTATGGGCATCACACAGACTAAGGAGTGGTACAACCGGTTTAAAGACGGCCACACAATGGTGGAGAGCGAGCCGCGCTCCAGGCGGCCATCAACATGCTGAAATGACCGGATCATTTCTAAAGTGAACTCTGTGGTGATGTGGGACCGTCGTGTGACTATCCGAGAAATTGTGGAAGAGGTGGACATCAGCACTTTTTCGGTACATTCCACTGTGACAGAAGATTTTGCCATGAAAAGAGTTGCAGCGAAATTCATGCTGATGGCTTTGGCACGAAGCTGATGGCACAGCAAAAGCGCCACTGTGTTGAAGCCTCACAGGACATGTTGTGACATGCCCACCTCTTCCACAATTTCTCGGATAGTCACACGACTGAAAAGCCACCGAAAGCCGTCTGAATCTTCCGAATGGTGGAAGAGCTGGGCATGTCACAACATGTACAACCCGAATTCCAATGAAGTTGGGACGTTGTGTAAAATGTAAATAAAAACAGAATACAATGATTTGCAAATCCTCTTCAACCTATAGTCAACTGAATACACCACAAAGATAAGATATTTAATGTTCAAACTGATAAACTTTATTGTTTTTGGGCAAATATTTGCTCATTTTAAATGGATGCCTGCAACACGTTTCAAAAAAGTTGGGCCGGAGCAACAAAAGACTGGGAAAGTTGATGAATGCTCAAAGAACACCAAATTGGAAACAGGTGAGTGTCATGATTGGGTATAAAAGGAGCATCCCCAAAAGGCTCAGCCATTCACAAGCAAAGATGGGGTGAAGATTACCACTTTGTGAACAACTGTGTGGAAAAAAATAGTCCAACAGTTTAAGAACAATGTTTCTCAATGTTCAATTGCAAGGAATTTAGGGATTCCATCATCTACAGTCCATAATATAATCAGAAGATTCAGAGAATCTGGAGAACTTTCTACACGTAAGCGGCAAGGCTGAAAAACAATAATGAATGCTCGTGACCTTCGATCCCGCAGGCGGCACTGCATTAAAAACCAACATCATTGTGTAAAGGAACACTTCAGAAACCCACTGTCAGTAAACACAGATCATCGTTACATCTACAAGTGCAAGTTAAAACGCTTCTGCCTTCTCTGGGCCCAAGTTCATTTGAAATGGAGATCAGGCCAGCATCTGTGATGGTATGGGGATGTGTTAGTGCCCATGACAGGGGCAACTTACACATCTGTGATGGCACCATCAATGCTGAAAGGTATATCCAGGTTTGGGAGCAACACATACTGCCATCCAATCAACATCTTTTTCAGGGATGTCCCTGCTTATTTCAGCAAGACAATGCCAAGCCACATTCTGCACGTGTTACAACAGCGTGGCTTTGTAGTAAAAGAGCACGGCCTGACTCCAGCCTGCCTGAAGTCCAGACCTGTCGCCCATTAAAAATGTGTGGCGCATTATGAAGCACAAAATACGACAACGGAGACCCCGGACTGTTGAACAACTGAAGTCGTACAACAAGCAAGAATGGTAAAGAATTCCACATACAAAGCTTCAACAATTACTGTCCTCAGTTCCCAAGCGCTTATTGAGTGTTGTTAGAAGGAAAGGTGATGTGACACAGTGGTAAACATACCACTGTCCCAGCTTTTTTTGAAACATGTTACAGGCGTCCATTTCAAAATGAACAAATATTTGCACAAAAACAATAAAGTTTATCAGTTTGAACATTAAATATCTTGTCTTTGTGGTGTATTCAACTGAATATAGGTTGAAGAGGATTTACAAATCATTGTATTCTGTTTTTATTTACATTTTACACAATGTCTCAACTAGGGATGGGTATCGATAAGATTTTATCAATCGATACCATTATCGATTCCGCTTATCGATCTGATTCCTTATCGATTCCCTTATCAATACCGCTTGTGAATTTTTTGTGTACTAAAAGTAGGCTTTACAGGTTTTCTGTGTCAGCGGGTCAAAGAGCTTTTTCTTATCATGCACCCGCTCTGTGGAACGGTCTTCCTGCAACCGTGAGGCAGTCGGAGTCCATGGACAATTTTAAGTCAAGACTTAAAGCCTATTTTTATTCTCTTTCTTATGAATAGTTTTTATTTTTATCTGTTTTATTCTTTTACTTCTGTTTTTAATTATGTATTGTAATTTTTAATTAATTAATTTATTTTAATTTATGTTGAACTGTTCTATGTGAGGCACCTTGAGACTTGTGATTTGGCACTTTATAAGCCAATTAAACTGAAATTGAGTCTTAAAGTAAATAAATATGAAATTGGTCACTGGATCCTTGATCTCTGGACATAAATAGAAAACAAAATCTGTATTTTTTGTCAAAAGCATTTCCTTTCAGACATTATTGGCATGAATGTCTTTCCATACATCTGAGCTGAGCTCTTGCAGCCGGCTGTGCTGCACGTCAGGATGTAATTCATAAAGAATGCAGGCCGTCTCATTTTGGGAGGAAAACAATTTGTTTTAGTCGACTGTAGTTTCTTGTCTGTATTACAATGTTTGTAAAGAGCTGTTATTTTATTTAAAGCGGCAATCCGTTTTGAAGGTATTAACTCTAACTGGACTCTGTCGCGCTGCAGAAAAGGTTGATTACAGAGCCGCCACAGGGTCTGTAATCAATGTAGAGGAATGATCATTTTCCCGACAAACACCCTCAAAAACAATGGCTGCTCTGAAGGACCGATAAGGGAATTGTTAAGCAAAAAGACTATTGATATCGCTGGATCGAATCATTTCTTAATAGTATTCGAAAAGAACCGGTTCTCGATACCCAACCCTAGTCCCAACTTCATTGGAATTGGGGTTGTATACGCAGCGTCCAGCACAGAGCACGTAGCAACAACAACAAAAACAACAAAGAACGGCATCCAGCTGGGAACATAGCGGGTGTGACTGTCAGGACTGTGTTCATGCTATTGCATGAGTCTCAGGCATACTCGTGTCAGTGCACCCAAAAGCCCCTTTCACACCGGGGCTGCTTCGAGTTGCTTCCTGTGGCGTCATGACGATGCAGGAATGTCAGGTGCGTGCAGCAGGGGGGCAGAGAGGAGGTGAGGACGCAGCCTGCAGTCCCTCTGCACACAGAAATCAGAGTGCACATTTTGGCTGCAGCCAAACTGATTTCTCTTCTAGTTTACAACCCCTGGCAAAAATTATGGAATCACCGGCCTTGGAGGATGTTCATTCAGTTGTTTCATTTTGTAGAAAAAAAGGCAGATCACAGACATGACACAAAACTAAAGTCATTTCAAATGGCAACTTTCTGGCTTTAAGAAACACTATAAGAAATCAGGAAAAAAAATTGTGGCAGTCAGTAAGGGTTACTTTTTTAGACCAAGCAGAGGTAAAAAAAATATGGAATCACTCAATTCTGAGGGAAAAATTATGGAATCATGAAAAACAAAAGAACGCTCCAACACATCACTAGTATTTTGTTGCACCACCTCTGGCTTTTATAACAGCTTGCAGTCTCTGAGACATGGACTTAATGAGTGACAAACAGTACTCTTCATCAATCTGGCTCCAACTTTCTCTGATTGCTATTGCCAGATCAGCTTTGCAGGTTGGAGCCTTGTCATGGACCATTTTCTTCAACTTCCACCAAAGATTTTCAATTGGATTAAGATCCGGACTATTTGCAGACCATGACACTGACCCTATGTGTCTTTTTGCAAGGAATGTTTTCAGAGTTTTTGCTCTATGGCAAGATGCATTATCATCTTGAAAAATGATTTCATCATCCCCAAACATCCTTTCAATCGATGGGATAAGAAAAGTGTCCAAAATATCAATGTAAACTTGTGCATTTATTGATGATGTAATGACAGCCATCTCCCCAGTGCCTTTACCTGACATGCAGCCCCATATCATCAATGACTGTGGAAATTTACATGTTCTCTTCAGGCAGTCATCTTTATAAATCTCATTGGAACAGCACCAAACAAAAGTTCCAGCATCATCACCTTGCCCAATGCAGATTCGAGATTCATCACTGAATATGACTTTCATCCAGTCATCCACAGTCCACGATTGCTTTTCCTTAGCCCATTGTAACCTTGTTTTTTCTGTTTAAGTGTTAATGATGGCTTTCGTTTAGCTTTTCTGTATGTAAATCCCATTTCCTTTAGGCGATTTCTTACAGTTCGGTCACAGACGTTGACTCCAGTTTGCTCCCATTCGTTCCTCATTTGTTTTGTTGTGCATTTTCGATTTTTGAGACATATTGCTTTAAGTTTTCTGTCTTGGAGCTTTGATGTCTTCCTTGGTCAACCAGTATGTTTGCCTTTAACAACCTTCCCATGTTTGTATTTGGTCCAGAGTTTAGACACAGCTGACTGTGAACAACCAACATCTTTTGCAACATTGCGTGATGATTTACCCTCTTAAGAGTTTGACAATCCTCTCCTTTGTTTCAATTGACATCTCTTGTGTTAGAGCCATGATTCATGTCAGTCCACTTGGTGCAACAGCTCTCCAAGGTGTGATCACTCCTTTTTAGATGCAGACTAACAAGCAGATCTGATTTGATGCAGGTGTTAGTTTTGGGGATGAAAATTTACAGGGTGATTCCATAATTTATTCCTCAGAATTGAGTGAGTCCATATTTTTTCCCTCTGCTTGGTCTAAAAAGTAACCGTTACTGTGGTAAGTTACCGTTACCACAACTATTTTTCCTGATTTCTTAGTGTTTCTTAAAGCCAGAAAGTTGCCATTTGAAATGACTTTAGTTTTGTGTCATGTCTGTGATCTGCTTTTTTTCTACAAAATTAAACAACTGAATGAACATCCTCCGAGGCCGGTGATTCCATAATTATTGCCAGGGGTTGTATATTTGTTCTTGTGCAGGGCTCCAGGGCTGCGCTCTGATTTCTGTTATAGTTTATCTTTCTTCCTTTGACCGCGGGCTGCGTGCGCTAACGAACAGTCTGTGAGTAAATGTGAAGATGTCTGGAGTTATACTTGATGTGGACATGTCCTGTCTCTGGCAATCAGTCTGTGAGCAGGACTTTATGGACTTTATTTAAACGTATTTGTGAGAGAATTTAAGAGCGAGAAGCTGCAGCAGCAGTCAGGCTGCAATCAGCATTTTTTTTTTTATGCTCTTTTTGAGTGTGTAGTTTTACTGCATTGTGTACATGTATAAAAGCAATCTTGCCTGATTTATACTTCGGGAACAATGCAATACAGCAGAAATCATAAATTGGCGTCCGTAATGCTGTATTGTGAGGGTGTGGCTTCCAGTCACGTCGAGTACCGTGCCCTGACTTGCACTGAAACCACTTCCTTTCTGTGTCCTGTGCTCGACGCAGAAAAAATGTTTAAAAACATGTTTAATTTTTGGCGTCCAATTTGCTTCATCCTTTGTGTCCCTCGCGCTGTTGTGGCATTGAGCTTCATTGTCTTGGCACTGGGTTGCTTCCACGTGGTGTTGTCATGATGCTGCACGATGCAACTCGAAGTGGGTCCGGTGTGAAAGAGGCTTAAGCTGAAATAAAATAACACGAGGGAGGTCTGGGAAGGTGTGCAAACTATCACAGGCCATAAAACAAAGACCAGAGACTAGGGTTGGGTATCGAGAACCGGTTCCTTTTGGGTATCGTTAAGAAATGATTCGATCCACTGACATCAATAATAATCAAATAGTTTTTGTAACGTTATTGTTTAGTTTGACCAGCTGAATGTTTTCACACAGTGCATAAGCCAGTTTGTGAGCACTCAGGATGCTGATGTATTCATGTACCGTTGGAAATTGCAGAGCAAACTCAGCCTGTTTGCTTGGATTTTTTTTTTTTTTTTATCTAGGTGGGGGTCAGCTTCAATGGGCTCAGGCACCTTATATAGGCCAGAATTAATCTTTTGTGTGGATACAATTAATTATTTTACCACAAGCAACTGCTGAATTTGAAACAAAAATGTTGCGTAATTTCCGACGGTACTTGAATGCAGCATTAGCGGTAGCAGCAGCTCCTGCATGCGCATATTATTTTTTATTAAATATGACAATATGAGTGTAGGAATGACAATCCAGCCCTCATGTACATGTGGCAACAGGTAGATAATTCAAAGGATTATATAAAGAGCTGTTCTGGAAGGAAGAATTCACGTTGTGGATCAGCTGCAGCTGGTTGAAATAACCGCACGAGTCAATGCGCATTCACATGCACTGATCAATTTATTGCTCTGATATATTCAATCATCTTTACACTTATATTTATTCCCCCTTTTGACAGTTTTCTGTTCTAAATCAATATATATGGCTTAGTAAAGGAATACAGTATACAGCAGTGACCACGGCACACCAGAGGATTTTTTTTTTATTTTTTATTTTTTTTTAAATTGGAGCAAGACGGAGTGCGCAGCGTGTCGTCAGACAGTGTGGATTCTGATGATGAAGGAGATGATCCCTCCTTTGTTCTGGACGAGGAACCAGAGCAGGTGGTCCACCAATTGTGCAGACAGCTCTACACAGCTTCTGTTTGCAGTTTCTACAGGACTCGGACGCTATGAGCTCCATCCCAGCACCGAGTACTGGAACTCAGAGATGCACACACACACTGCTCCAGCTGTGGCTCCAGGCGCATTTCATTTAAAGCGCCAAGATCATTAGCTTCGGTTTTGTTAAGTTCCTCTTTCATCCCTTTTGCGCTCTTGCTTCGCAGGCTGTTCGGTGATAAAAGCTCTTTTGTCCACCTTTTCTCAACGAATTGTGACTTTTTTACTTTTTCCCTTCGTTCAGGAATCGTCAAGTGCCATGTGACTGGGCCACAAGTAATAATAATAATAGCAACAACAACAAGAGTAATAATAACTAATAATGTTACAATACAATTTTAGAGAAAGAGACAAAAAGAACCTGATTAAAAACACAACAGAAAATATAAAACCAACTAACAAACATAAATAAACAAAAATAAATACAGAAATAAATAAGTGTTTCCTGTGAACACCTAATGACTCTTACACCTCCCTGTTTAATTTAAGTTTAATGACAATTTGTTTCGGTCAAACCATATTGTCATTTTGTTAATTTCTTCAGTGATTTCCTCCAGAACTATCTGCCAAACTAGAAAACTGCTGCATCCTACTAAGAGCAGAATACTACTGGAATGAATCTGAATAAGGAAAGTTGTTTTTTTCCTCACCTAAATGGATGCTGCACTCACTGCAGTTTATTGTCTGGAATAGTCCCTGATTGAATTTCAGAGCTTCTAGAATTCAAACATTTTTGTGCGGGTGGTGTTGGGGGGGTAATTTTGGTTTTCAGCTTTTTTTGTTTTTCACCACTTTCATCCCTGAATATGTCAATCGTGAGTCACTTTTGTGTGGATTTAAATCACTAACTGAGACTCCTGTCTTGCTGGGAGAAAGAAACGAGAATCGTCCTCCATTCTGTTCACACAGCTCCAAACGCTGCGCGGCTCTCTGCCAAGTCCAACTAGAATGATAGAGTCCAGTCAGAATAAATAACTTCAAAGCAAAACATGGCTTAAATCAAATGTAAAAATAATCGATCAAAATGTTTTTTTCCTCCCAAAATGAGATGTCTTGCGCTGACGTGTAGCAGCCGGCTGAGCTCAACTCAGAGGTACAGGGAGACATTCATGCCAAAATGTCTGAAGGGAAATGCTTTTGACAAAAACTACAGATTGTTTATTTTTATTATGTCCAGAGGTCAAGGATACAGTGACCAATTTCATATTTATTTACTTTAAGACTCAATAAAATACATAGAAAACCTGTAAAACCTACTTTTAGTACACAAAAAATTCACAAGAGGTATTGATAAGAGAATCGATAAGGAATCGGATCGATAAGCAGAATTGATAATGGCATCAATAGATAAAATTGTATCAATACCCATCCCTACCAGAGACACAGGGGGACAACAGAGAGGGCGAAAGAACTTAAAGGCCCCCTGACATGAGCATGACTTTGATTCACGCACTTGCACGGCCGACGTCGTGATGATCCCACCCACAGTGATCACAGCTGGACGCCATTCTTTGTTCTACTGGCTGCCATGTGCTCTGTGCTGGACGCTGTGTAAATAAAATAATTATTTCGTGTCAGATTAATCATTTTCTCTGCAAATTGGCCGTTGAAAACAACTGTAATCACTTCCTGAATCACAGAGGACAGCTCCAGCTCAAGCGTGTGTGTGTGTGTGAACACACATGCTTGCGACTAACAAGCTGCAGAAAGCATTTTGAGCCATCTAAAAAGGTAATTACTTGTCATGTTTACATTGTCATGGTTTGTTAAAACAGCTGTGTGTTCTTTCCTTCTTGTGTGCAGCTGTTAAATATGTTTATAACAGATTTAACTTCTTGTTATAATCGTTCGGACGAGCTGCGCTCTGATGTGATCCGCTGACGTCACCACTCGCTCTGTGCACTTCTTTACTCCACTTGACGAGCTCCACATTGTGTTGGAGATTAGATCAGGCCACGCAGCACAACATTTATGCGTGAAAGATTTTTTTGAACATTTCAAAATTCTCTGTGCACAACAGCATGCACCGGCGCCCCTCTTACGTCCTGTCTGCACCTGTTAAAGATGAGTTTACTCTCCAGCACGACACAGGTCGTGCTAGTGCGTGAATCAAAGTCATGCTCATGTCAAGGGGCCTTAACTTCTTCAACCGGTTCAACCAGTCCATGACCCCACCCCCTCCCTCATCACACCTCCCCCCACACATTACAGCAGCGGCCCCACCCTCCTCCTCCCCCACCTCAACACAACCTCCTCCATACATCACTGTGGACCAGGTCAGAGGACAGCTGAGGAAGCTTCATCCCAGGAAAGCAGCAGGCCCAGACAAGTGCATCCAGCGTAAAACCTGTGCCAATTCAACATGCAGAGCCACCTCGTATTTGCTGTGGCGATCCCGAGTGCAAACAATGGAGCAGCCGAAGGGACTTACTTTTTTGTTGTGGTTGTTAACAGTGTAACAAAGTGGTGGCATTCTTCAGTTCAGGCTGAGAAATGCACCTGGAGCACCATATTATAACACAAAGGGACGTCTTTAAAAACGTTGTTTATTCACGATTAAGGAATTAAAGTATTTCCAAAACGCGTCTTCTGTTGATTGTATTTTCACAGGCTGTGATAATGAATCCAGCTGAAAGGATGAAACAGGTCAGATTAAAAGACTACTCAGTTTGCCACTTTGAAATGTTCTAGCCTTCTGCTGCTACAGTGATTAGCCCCTTACACCTTCTCTGGTTTTTGTGGAAGCATTACAGCACCACATACAGGCCTGGCATATGTGCTACAACATTTTCAGGCAGTTTTCTGTGGACAAAGATATTTCTGGAAACAACTATATATTGCAATATATCACTATGGCAAAAACAAAATATCACAATGTCAGTTTTTTTCAATATCATGCAGCTGTACAGCCTTTTCAGTCAGTCTATTCAGGAACAGTGGTCATGGTCATTACATTTAGCCTGTGCCTTTGTCCTCATATTCAAGGACGATGTAGAAAAAAAAAAATCTTTTTTGGTTGTCTAACACATGGAAACTCAAAACTATGGTTATTTTACCTTCAGCAGATCTATCTCTTTGATGCAGTCCTGTCGAGCTTTAGCATCCATCATCTCAAAGATCTGCAGCAACGACAAAGTACATCTCAAAGTTTTTTGAAAAAACAAAAGCACTACAAGACTGGCTGGCTCCATATTCCGCACAGTGGGACTGACGTCACCGTCCCCAAGTGTTGTAGCCACATGGATACACCTATTTAAAGCTACAAGCACCACATAATGATTTTATAGTGAGTTTACACTGTAACTGTTACAATGAGAGAACATGTTCTGATTCAATCATTTTTCACATGCTCATGACAAATTAAATTTTTGTTTATTTGAACTGAAACACTGTATAGGGTATAGGGGCGACAGACTAGTCAAACCATCTAGTTCACTCCTAAGCCTCCGTCAGGATAGCTGGCGCTCCCCACTCGCAGTTTTATCTGGTAAAGTGAATGACTAGAGGCCTTGGGGTCAAAACAATCGCAACCTATTCTCAAACTTTAAGTGGGTAAGAAGCCCGGCTCCCTGGCTTGGAACCGGGACTGGAATGCAAGCTGCATAGTAGGCCACTTTTGGTAAGCAGAACTGGCGCTGCTGGATGAACTGAATGTCAGGTTACGCTCCCAATGCCGACGCTCATCAGTTCCCAGAAAAGGTGTTGTTCAATATAGATAGCAGAATCTGCTAAGGAGTGTGTAACAACTCAACTGCCGAATAAACTAGTCCTGAAAATGGATGGCGCTGGAGCGTCGGGCCCATACCCGGCCGGTCCCTGGCAACAGGGCCCGCGAGGGCTATGTCGCGATGAGTAGGAGGGTCGTCATGGTGCAGGCCCAGGTGGAGCCGCTGCAGGTACAGATCTTGGTGGTAGTTTCAAATATTCAAATGAGTACTTTGTAGGCCAAAGTGGAGAAGGGTTCCATGTGAACAGGAGTTGAACATGGGTCAGTCGATCCTAAGAGATGGGCGAGCACCGTTCGGAAGGGCGAGGCAACGGCCTATGTTGCCCCCGGCCAATCGAAAGGGAGTCGAGTTCAGATCCGCAAATCTGGAGTGGCGGAGAGGGGCGCCATGAGGCGTCCAGTGCAGGGACGCAAGCAACCCCGGAGCAGCTGGTGCTCCAGGGAGAGTTTTTTGCACCACAATTTCCAGATTTACTTGTCTAGTGCATATCTTTGGTGAAATAAAATGGCAAATGAGCTAATTATTAAAAATGAAACAAGAAACATGAAGATATTGGTGCATTGTGTTTTATTTTTGGTGCTATAGGTTGTGAGATATTAAGCAACAAAGATGGTGAACTTATCCTGATTTCAGCTGCTGCCTGAAAAGCTCAGAATTAGAATTTTGCTGGGAAACTTCATTTACACGACATCACTTTAGGACTCAAGAGCAAGTGTAACAAGTGACTCAAAGTGGACAGGATGAAAGGAATTGTTTATGTTTGGAATGGTGTATGTGTGTATTTTCACAGGGATTACTTCAAAGTGGTGAACAGGTGTATTGTGGGAGGGGACGTTCTTTGATTCACCCTGAGAGGGACAGACTCTGAGGCTGAAAAGTCCACCGTTTACTGCCAGCACCAAGCAGCTAGCAAAACTAGCCTGTTTAGCTCCTAGCCAGCGAGTGAGTGAGACCTCAAGTTACCTTGATATTTGAAGTTATCGACTGATAACTAGGTATCATTGTTTAATTAGACAATGCTGAAGTTAGCTTCTGATTAAGTAGATTCAAAAGCGAGTCACAACCTATGTGTCAACAAACTATGTGTCATTTTTGCAAAATACACAGAAAAAAAAAATAGGACAAAAGTAGCTGGCACACAGGTGTACAGCAATTTTTCAGAGCATTACGGCCAGAAGGGGGCAGCAGCAGCTGTGTGAGTGCAATCACACAGACACACAGAGGACAAGAATCACAGCAAATTTATTACTTTTTTTTTTAACATTCAATACAAAAGTTGGTGGCTTTCTGTGGCGTACATGCTGGCTCGACTTTAGGAAACACACTGTGATGTCTTCAACTTTCTGAGTAATTCAATTCACATTCTACAACCACAAAGATTATGAGGAATGAGGGAGAAAGAAGCAAATTCTGTAATTCTTCATTCATAAAAAAAAAAAAACTTCAAATTTTATCTTTCAATGTGTACACAAGACAAAGAAAGTTGCATGGCTTGATATTATCAGTTATAGATTGCTGCAGTCATGGTCAGAATTAATGGCACCATGTTAAGCCTTAACTCCCAAATCATGAATCAGCTGAAAATCGTGAATTATCTGCAAACCATTAATCGCAAAACGTGAATACTGAAAAAAAAAAAAAAAAATCTCACAAAACGTGAACGCGGGTCTCGCACAACATGAATATCACTCATAATATATATTTATTTTTTCAGTTCAAGTAGTTTATGGATTTTAGTTTACAGATCAATTACTCCAGGAAATCAGGAAACCCTCTTACCGCAAAAAGGATTTTTTTTTTTTTTGGCGGCGTAGGGAGGAGCAGGGGTTAAAGTGTGAGCGTAACTTAGAAAGATTTTCACAGATTACCCCGTTCACATGCCGTCTGTGGCTGGAGAGGCTGTGCGCACACACACAAACAGCTGCGCGCACGTTGTTTTTATGAAGACAGACCTGTTGTCAAGACAAACTCTCACACCTGCAGGTGCTGTGGAGAGCGCACGTTGGCTGCAGAAATGATCACAGGCTGGCACTCGGTCTGATACTCGCTGTCAAGTAATGTCATCATTAGGGGTGCCGGGAAAAAAAAAAAAAAAAAAAAAAAAAATCGATTCACGTCCAAATCACGATTCTTAATCGATCCAAAATGTTAAAGAATCGATTTTTAAAAAGCATTTTTTAAAACATTTTCTTGCTTACTTGCTGCCTGTACTGTTTGTCATGCAACTCCATACTGCAGCGTCCCCGCTAAGGGAGGGTCCGGCGTGCTTCAAACATTTGTGAGCTGCAGCTTAGCATGGCGGGCGAAGAGCTAATTCAGCCAGCACCATCTTTGCTGAAGGCAAATATTTGGGAGCATTTTGGATTTTATTATTTGCTGCGTAAGAAGGAGCTTGACATAACTTATGCAGTCTGCAAAATCTGCAAAATTAAAGTCAAGTACTTCAAATCCTCAAGACCACATGCTACGGCATCACCCGGAGCAAAAAGAAGTGGAGCAGCGGTCTCTGCCGACTGACCAGTGCACACTCCATCACTTCACTAAACTGCCAGCCAACTCTTAACAACAAAAGCGGATAAGTAAATTTACATCTTTAGAATTACTTGATTAACCTTGTAAAGCTGCATTTTCCTAAACATCAACATTTTTTAAGTAATATAACTATTTCTCAGAGCTCTTTCAATCGAAAATCGATTCTGAATCGAATCGTCACCCCAAGAAGCAGAATCGAATTGAATCATGAGTTGTAAGATTCACATCCCTAGTCATCATGAATGTTATGTTTTGATTTTGTTTAAAGCATCAAGGTCGCCGTTTGCTTAGTTTTCTTTTGTTAGTTTCAGTTTTGTTTCATTCTTTTATGCACTCTGAACTCGCAGGCTTTTTGGTGATGGGAGAAGTTCCGGCTCATTCATCCACTTTTTCTGGACGATTTGTGACTTTGGGACTTTTTTCCTTCGTTCAGCGATCGCCCTGTGACCGAGCCTTTAAGTACATATTTTAAAATATGTTCAGAAAAAAATACAAACAAACCAATTTTGTATCATACAATTAAAAAAAAAATATCCAAAGTTATTGACCAGTAACAACAAAATGCTTTTGTAAAGTGAAATAAAAAAATACAGATATAAAATCTATAGTGGGCAGGGTTAATGGTTCCTTTTGAAGAATTTACAGTAAATGATCACTTTCACGTTTCTTTACGAGTCAGACGATGAACATGTGAACATTTCCAAATCACGGTCTGTATATTAGACTTCATTCTCATCAGTAAGAAATACGCAGTGTGGTAAATCTGTCTGGAGGTAGTTCTCAAAAACTGAGTGACTGAGCAAGAAGACTAGTGAGGGAAGCCACCAAGGCAACTCTGAAAGTTACAGGCTTCTGTGGTTCTGATGGAGAAGCTATGCATCACGCAACTTGTTCCTGTTGCGTCACCAGTCACAGCTTCATGTCAGAGTGGGAAAGAGAAGGATTTTTATACAAGAAAACCAATCAAATCTAGGCCTCTGCTTCCCATGTGCCTTCTGGCACAATAGTCTGAGGTAAAATTAGGGGATCTGAGGGGGCCGGATCATTTCTGATGCATTTATGTCACAGAGATGTTAAGCGGTGTCGGTCATATAATCAGTCTCCTCATCACCCTCACATGTTTTCTTTTTAAGAAATTCCTTCTATTTGCCACTCAAATAAATGACAAAGGCTGTGGACTCACAAGGAGCTCATCTGGCCTTTCACAGGTCTTCTTCTCTGCCCTTCACCAGCATAAGCATTAGTGAGGAGGCGGTTCCTTGGGAAAGGTTGTACTGGGTTACACTGTTACCAGTATCAGGATCAATGTTGACCCTCTGACATTTTGTACACATTTGAGGTCCTGAAAGTTTCAGTATTCTCTGAAATACAAATACTAATTCAAAATGAAACTGAAGTAAACTAGTAGCCCTGTGATACCTGGCATCCTGTCCAGGGTGTGTACCCGCCTCATGTCAAATGATAGGCTCCAGCCCCCCCCGTGACCCTTGATTAGCGTAAGCGGATGGACGGATGAACTATACTGTACATTATTGTTATTGTTCTTTCTTTTATTGAACAAGGACAAATGCATTAAACATTATTTCTTATGAAATATAGAAACAGGTGGCAAGCGTGCAGATTTCTAGCCATAGCTAATTTGAAACTCATGTTCCTGGGCAGGCTTTTACCATTTAATTTAAAAGATTAGGAGCCAAGAGCCCAGTAAAGTATATAAAGCATATTAAGACTAAAGCAATAACACAAAGCAGGTAAGAAGAGGAAGTTAAAAATAGTACAATAAAGTAAGGGTGTAACGATACATGTATTTGTATTGAACCGTTTTGGTACAGGTCGTTCGGTTTGGTACAGGGCTGTGCACGGGTGAGTTTGTGTTGCATGTGTTTACTGTAATTTCTGGACTATAGCGCGCATGTGAATATTAGCCACACCCACCAATTTTAAAAAGAAACTGTACATAAATAGGCCGCAATTGTCTATAAGCCGCGTGTCTCCACGTTCTAACATGAGATATTTACACAGAAAGATGTTAGACAGAAAGATTTTTTTAACTTAAATACGTACCGTAAATGCTTTTTTCCCCTGAAGTGTTACACGTAAATATTGATGCACACGTCATCCAGCGCGCGCATTGTGTCCCTGCTCCACATGGAGAACTGAGTAATTTTATAACTTTTTCTTGAGATTTCACCACGTATGCAGCCGGGATCACATGGAATCTGTGGTAAATGAGACGTTATTGTCGCGCTGTGACTTTTTCAACTTGTTGCACCAAGACCACATGATGGAGAACCGGTGGGGAAGGAGACTGCTCCGCTAACTGATCTGACGGCGCAAAGTGCCGCAGAGCGACTTTTATTCACTAAAATGCACAGGTAAGACCTTATATTTACACCGTGTGTGTATGTGAATTCACACCGCATTAGGAGCGCAGCTTTCAGGAAATCAATTGACAGCATCAACTGACATATTTGTTGTTTATTTGAGAACATTTTATTAAATTTATTATCAGGCAACACTTTGTAATTATTTTATTTTCCTGTTTGTATAATGTTATTAGAAATTGTTGGTTTAAACAACAAGCAAATTTAGGTTTTTTTGTTCCCAAACTGTACCGAAAATGAACTAAACCGTGACCTCAAAAGCGAGGTATGTATTGAACCGTGATTTTTATGTGTCGTTACACCCCTACAATAAAGTATTTAAAAGTCAGTGTTCACAGATTTGTTTCAGTCATTGTTTTGCTCGTGTGTTAAAAATCTTGAGCTCTGTCAATGTTTTGATTTCAGGTGGTGATGCATTCCAGAGTTTAGTACCCATTACTGAGAAAGATGACTGTCTAAAGACATTTCAGAAAGGGCCGAGAGGGGGCAGGTTTTCTTTGCAGCCGCTGACTCCAGCAGGTGATTTCACTGATGAACATCACTTTGAACAGGTGGGTTGAGTTCATCAGTGAAATCACCTGCTGGAGTCAGTGGCTGCAAAGAAAACCTGCCCCCTCTCGGCCCTTTCTGGAATACTTTGGGCACTACTGTTCTAAATGTTGTTCTGCATTTGGCTGTTCTACAGTTACTGCTTGTTACACCCTCGTTCTTATTTCACTGGTTTGTTTGTTTACCAGCTGACAAAATATTTCTGGAGCAAGGTTGTTCACACACTTAAAAATAAGAGTCATCAGGAGATGGCATTTCCCCCAGGTGCCCACAAATCAGTAATACAAAGTGTCAAGGGATCACCCAAGTTCACCCTTTAAGCTAAATAGCAATGAAATTGTTCAATTGGTTCTTGAGATATCGCGCTAACAATGAAAACGAATGGACAGACATGCTGATCACAATATTTCCCCCCATACTTCATACAGGGGGGGTAAAATGACAAATGCACAAAACTGTCAAAATCCAGTAGGTTATATTTCTTTATAATTCAAGCAGTTGTGCCATCTTACAGGTTTCTTATCCATTACTTACAGGTTACCTGTTTATATAACATTGTGGGGTTAGCCTGGACCCAAACGGTTATACAATGCGTTAAGTGAGAGAATATCGCAGCACGCATGAACTGTTGCGTTGCCTTAAGGGCTGTGTATTGTCTGATCAGGCGAAAGCAGCTTAAATTAGTTTTGACAGCTTTGCACAACTTGCACACATGTCCATCAAACTTCAGATGACAATCTAAAATAATACCTAAAATTTTAAACTTTTCTACATGATCTAGCTCTATATCATTAATCTTTACTCCATAATTTTCGTTTGGTTTCCTCTTAATCAAAAAGCACACAGACACAGTCATCTTGTAATTCAAAGTCAAATGATTATTTTGAAGCCACTGTGATACACCAGACATTTCTGATGATGGTATTTCTGCTGTCATTTGAGGAGTTTTTGCAGATACATTTATAACTGTCATCTGCGTACATTTGGCATTTGGCTCTTTAAATCGTTAAAATGATAAATTAAAAAGTACAGGGCCCAAAACTGAACCTTGTGGAATTCCCATTATGAAAGTCTGGAGAGTTGACAAGGCAGAATTAGATCTAACCCATCGCTCTCTATGGTCAAGATAAGATCGAAACCAATAAACTGTTTCATCTAAGAAATTATATGCTTTGAACTTACTTGCTATAAGTATTTATGCCATTTACTGGACTGTTTTTTTTAGTTCAATTAAGGACTCTGTCTTTGTTGCTCTTCTGTTTTTTCTGTTTGTTATGAACTTCTTGTACAATCTGTAAAAACCTTGTAACTGTTAGAATGGCCTAAGCAGTGGGTCACCCCTCTGGGTCTTTTCTGCTTGAGGTTTCTTCCTCACCAGAGGGAGTTTTTTTCTGACCACTATCACCTGTGTGCTTGCTCAGGGGGGTTGGTAAGGTTAGCCCTTACTCGTGTGAAGCATCTTGAGGCAGCATTGTTGTGATTTGGCGCTATACAAATAAAATAAATTGAAACTGAATTTGGGATGATTAACGATATCAAAGGCTTTTTCAAGTCCTTTGTCTAATAACTGTTTGATTGTTTCTGTGAGATAACTCTGCTCTGGGTCCCTGCTCTGAACCCAGATTGTTTGGGGTACAGTAAATGGTTACTTTCAGGGCAATCAAGTTGATTAACAACTGTTCTATCAAGAACATTTAACAGCATGGGTACAATAGAAATTGGTCTATGATTAGAGACCAGGGGCCTCTAATTATGTACAAAGACTTGTGTGGATTTCCTATTGAAACATGGTGTACGCTAAAACCCAGAAACTATCATATGATTTGGTCCCACACAGCTGGCATGGCTTGGCTCAAGGTTGGCAGGTACACTCCTGTCAACTTTGTACAGGAGGTTTATACGCCCTTGCAGGAAGGCCTTAATGCTGGCCTTGGTAATCAAAATTGGCTTATGAGCCAGTTATCGTCATTTCCAAGTAAATCCTCGTATTCCATGAATACACACTCACGTTGAATCACACCATTTGCAAGGTCCTCTAACAACGCTACTGCAGCCATTGTTAATGCCATTTTTCCATTAACATTTTGTGTGTGCTTTTATATCCACCCATATAGTTGCAAACATGTGGGTGTGTTAACTGTACTGCCAACCCTCTGATATGCACATCACTCTGATGACTTCTTGTTTTCACACTATTAACGGTTCCCAGCATCACCTCTACGGGTTGGCAGTGGACCAATAGCTGTAAAAACATTGCGTATGCTAGCCATGAACTTAGCGTGGTGCACTGCACAGTTCCATGGCCATTTCACTTTTGATACATCTGAACGTTAGTGTTTAGACAGATGTATGCCATGTTTTTGTGCATATGCAGCCTTTGTACACGAGGCCCCTGGTCTAGTGCTCCAGACTTGTAAATGGGAGTTATAATAGCTTTTTTCCAGGGCTTAGAAAATTCAGTAGCTCTGATAGATGAATTCACCACTTGTCACTGGCTCTTGAAGAAGAGAACTGTACTTTTTAATAATAATAATAATAAAAAAGGCATCCAACCCAAAATGATCCTTGGCCTTGGAATGCCTTAACTGATCTCATTTTGATTTACCTCAGTAAATCATGTAGCCTATACAGAAAACCTACTGTGCACATGCAAATACATTACTAAATGTACAGAACCACCGGGGAGTACCTGGACTTTCTTGAGTGCAACGAGTTGTCCTTCCAGCATATGTGTGGCTTTGTAAACTTCACTGAACTGACCTCGGCCAATCTTCTTTTCAATTCGGAAGTTTGCCAGTGTCGAACAGAACTCACAGCTTGGCACATTATTCTGTAAAACACAAACCAACATTAAAATATGACAACGGGTACTGCAGAAATCTAGTAAAGCTTCATAGATTGGTGAAAGACACTCACCTTCTGCTACTGTTACTTTGATTTCAGAGCTTTTGCAGTACAGGTGCTAAGTGTCTCACCAGTGTTTCCTCTACATTAGCTACAAAATTATTACTGCCACTGATTCAGGTCAGGTGCACATTACATCTGGGCTCTGGTCTCTGTAACATGGAGAGAATCCCCACCAGGCCAAAAACATTTTGTTAATAACGCTGACAAAAAAATGCAAATATCATTAATTTGGATGTCAATATCTCGCTGATGGTCAGCTGTCTCTTTGTGTCTTAAAGATTCTGCAGCTGAGTCGTGCATGTCCTTGCACACGACTTGTGCATAGCTCCTTGGTAGCATGTGTAATTTCAGAGTGCAAACCTCCGCCAAAGCCATGGGGTCACTGACGCCATAACATCTACACGCCGTGGAATCATTGAACCTAAAAAAGTCTAACAATGATGTTTGCTCAGTAGTAAAAAAAAGTTTCATCTGCTGTGACTGGATAGCATGTATCCTTAGCGCTTGGCATCACAGTTTATTGCAACTAGCACCTTTCCCAGAAGCTACTGTCATCTGAGCACTGATACTGCATGTGCTTATAGACAAAAACAAATAAGAGACAAAATTCAATTTATTATTCAACTAAACTGCAAATATATGAATTTTTTAACATTTATGAAACACTTCTCTAAACAAGGCCATAGGGTCACTGACCCTAAAGAGATTCCCTCCTTGGCACAGTGATCTATTTCTTTTTGTCTCTTTCTCTAAAATTGTATAATCATTAGATTAATATATAAACAAAAATAAATTTAAGAAATATTACAATTTGAAACAAATGCATCCGAATGTGATGACAGCTGCAACTGCTTAATGCTAACTTTTAAGATTGAAAATGCCACAGACATGCTGACGCGTTAGCATCGTGATCCAGATCACCACTAAAATTTAACCACTTGCTCCTCTTGTCATTTCCAACCACTCCACAAAATTTCATCAAAATCCGTTCAAAACGTTTTGAGTTATCCTGCTGACAGACAGACAAAAGATTCCCTCCTTGGCACAGTGATCTATTTCTTTGTCTGTTTCTCTAAAATTGTATATAATAATCATTAAAATATTAATATATAAACAAAAATAAATTTAAGAAATATTACAATTTGAAAACAAATGCACCCGAACGTGATGACAGTTGCAACTGCTTAACGCTAACTTTTAACATTGAAAATGCCATAGACATGCTAATGCGTTAGCATCGTGATCCGGATCGTGATCCAGATCACCACTAAACTTTAACCACTTGCTCCTCTTGTCATTTCCAACCACTCCACAAAATTTCATCAAAATCCGTTCAAAACGTTTTGAGTTATCCTGCTGACAGACAGACAGACAAACAACAAACCCGACTGAAAACATAACCTCCTTGGCGGAGTTAATAACGGCGGACTCTTTGAAAGTGCAAGAAAACAATAGTAGGTTTGTTTCAAAAAGAGAGAGGAAAAGAACAGAGAAAAGAGTCATTGCAAACATGAGGTGGGCTTGCTTGGAATAATTTCAATGGGAACCAGGATGGAGTGTTACCTCCTCTCAGGGATATTTGAAACAAAAACCAGGAGTGCATAATCAGACAGCTGCATGACACAATCAAACAGCTTCATAGCAGCTGAGCTGTGAGCAGTACAAGTGACTGGCTGCTATATTTTATCAATGTAGAATTTTTATGTTTGTATTGGCTTCACAGCTTTTAATGTCTGGAATGTAATATTATATATATATATATATATACACACATACACATATATATACACATATACATACATATATATATACACATATACACACACACACACACACACTGACAAGTGCAAACAAGAGAGCAGCTAAAAGGACTTACTTGTACATATATCGTATATTGGGGTGGTCCTGAAACACAAAACCTCAACTTTTTCAAGGTGCTTTCTTCATTTTTTTTTTTTTTGGTTCTTTTCGTGGTAAAAAATAAATTGGGTGAAATTTCAAGAGATTAGAAAAATATGAAGCACTGCCGCCCGGTCCCTATTTTTTGTGACGTGCGAGGGACATTTTGAGTTCTGGACTGGTTGCATGAGTTCATTAGTGGCAGATTTTGTTCCATCTGCCTCAGGTCGCATTTTCTGAGCTATTCAACGTGGACTTCCTCGTCAAGGACCCTCAGAGTGGGAGGACGACCCGTCATCCCAGATGTCACAGCAGGTCCTGGATAACACTGCTGCTGTTAATCATTTTGCTGAGCAAGGAGTTGCACTTATCCAGGGTTACAATCAGATCCTAAAGAAGGACGAACAGCAGCACCACCTGCTGCAAGTTGTTGAGCAGTGCATCAACGTCAGTCCCCGGAGGCAAAGAAAATCTGAGCCAAACACCACTCCCCATGACTGTCTGTTTTGACAAATAGATGGACAGTGACATGTAATACTTTTTTTTTTTTTTTTAATTGCTCCTGTGTGGTCAGTTAAAGGAGAAAGGATTGTCGTTTCAATTTGTATTTCGTTTGTGAACAGGTACTTGACTATTGCCGGTTTGCACCAATACACTCAACTATTGTGATTTCCACCCCACGTGCAGCAGTGGTTAGAATAGTCGTATCAAAATAAAATTGTGCATAAAACATTTTCCTCATCAAAATGAAGAATTATGTCAGGAAGCACCTCAAGAAAGTAACATTTTTCTGTTTGACGTACTGCAGAGGATCACCTGAGTATATATTATATACACATACATGTGTATGTACGCCACATCATTTAATGGAAATGAAATTCTCAATGTACAGAGGGCTGAATTCAAAGACACCCCAAAATTCAAAGTGGGGGAAAAAAAAAAAAGATGTTTCAGGCTTATCAATTGTGCCAAAATTTCATTGTAGCAATTCAAAATGGTGCTCAATAGTTTGTATAGCACCCACGTGCTTCTATGCATGTCTGAGAACATCGGGGCATGGTCCTAGTGAGACAACAGATGGTGCCCTGGGTATTCTCTCCCAGATGTAGACCAGAGCATCACTTAGCTCCTGGACAGTGTGAGGTGCAACCTGGCAGTGTCAGACGGACTGAAGCATAATGAGGTGTTCTACTGGATTTGGGACAGGCGAGTGTGGGGGTCAACAAATGGTATCCATTCCTTCATCTTCCAGGAGCTGCCTGCATACTCACCACGAGGCTGGGTATTGTCATGCACCAGGAGGAACCCAGGACCGACTGCACCAGCACAGGTTCTGACAATGGGTCCAATGAGCAGGGAGCAGGGGGACCTTGCTGTCCTGCAGGATTTTAAACCATAACGGCGTCATGTGTTACTAATGTAATCTTTGCGACTGTGGTCCCAGCTCTCTTCAGGTCACTGACCAGGTCCTCCTGTGTAGTTCTGGTCTTTCTCACTATCATCCTTACCCCACGAGGTGAGATCTTGCATGGAGCGCCAGACCGAGGAAGATTGACAGTCATCTTGTGTTTCTTCCATTTTCTAATAATTACACCATCACCATCTTCTCACCAAGCTGCTTGCCTGTTGTCCTGTAGTCCATCCCAGCCTTGTGCAAGTCTACAGTTTTGTCTCTGGTGTCCTTACACAACTTTTTGTCTTGGTCATGGTGGACAGGTTTTAGTGTGATTGATTGAATGTGTGAACAGGTGTCTTTTATACAGGTAACAAGTACAAACAGGTGCAATTAATACAGGTAAAGAGTGCAGAATAGGAGGGCTTCTTAAAGAAAAAGTAACAGGTCTGCGAGAGCCAGAATTCTTGCTGGTTGGTAGGTGTTCAAATACTTATCTGCCTCACTGTATATGTCTCTCCCATCTTTCTCCAAACATAGGCAGTGGCTCTGTGGCCAATGTGCTCTAGTTTAATGTTATAACTACACACTTCCAGAATGCATAATTTTTCTCTAGGTTGTCCTTAGCATACTTCAATCTGGCTTGAAGTAGTGGAGTTTTCTTGTTCACCACACTTGCAGTTCATTCCTGTCCATGGCTCAAGTTATTGTCTTCTTTGAGACTTGGCCAAGTAATTCACTAGTGTCTTGGCAGCTGTTCTAGGGTCTTCAGACATCTTTTCTTGAAAACTTTCACTTCCTGCTTCTGCCAGGTTTGTTCTGTTTAGAGTGCCGTTATTGGAGAACGGCGCCAATTCAGAACATGGCGCCATTTTGGGTTCAACTGCGCTGAACTACTGAATGAACCTTTAATGTTTTCAACATTTTTTTTAAATAATTTAATCACATACAGCAACACATCCAGGTGCAGGTGCAATTAAAATAGACTTCGTGCTGTAAACGTGCAGACTTTTCTGATCCATTTATCAGAATGTGCACTGTATAATATGATGGGAGACAAAGGATTAAAAGCAGAAAAGTGCCAAATCACAGCCCTTTGTGTTTGATTTAACATGTGCACGTTAGGCTGCGGGTCCCAGTCTGAACATGGTTTGAAAAAAATTAACGGCTGGACTTTTAATCACAGAAATGATTCGTCTCCCCTCTTTCCACAAATGGGCGAGTGTCAGAAACTGAACTTTAATTTGTACCTCTGCAAGTCCAGACTGCTTGGGGTTTTTAATGGAAATACATTGTAATTAGACGGGACATTTATCTGATGTGAGCCATATGAATGTAACGGATTAGTTACAGTCAGGAGGTGCCGAACATCTACGGGAATCCTGCATCGGGATGTGCGCCTCATTAATGACCGGATCAAACTTCCCTCTGAATTTTTTTTTCTGCCGAATGTATTTCATCCATTATCAAAATGTTCTGCGTGCGCACTGTAAAAAACTATGAAAATATGATGACAGACGAAGGATTGAAAGCAGCAAAGTGTGAAATCACAGCCTTTTGCTGTGGCTGAGGATTTAACAAGTGCACGTCAGGCTGCGGGTCCGAGTCTGAGCATGGTGTGAAAAAAATAAACGGTCGGAGTCGACGTAAATGTCTCCGGCCCCACATGCGAGAGGTTTAATGGAAGTACATTGTGATCAGACAGGACATTTTATCCCATGTGAGCGAAAAATCTGCTGTACAAAATCAGTTACAGTTGTATGTAAAAGTTTGGGCACCCCTGATAATTTTCATGATTTTCCTTTATAAGTCATTGGTTGTCCGGATCAGACATGTCAATTAAATATATGATATACCAGATGAACACAAGTGCAATAATTATTTAAACAAAATTAGGCAGGTGCATAAATTTGGGCACCCCAACAGAAAAACAAAACAAAACAAACAAAAAAAAAAAACATCAATATTTAGTAGATCCTCCTTTTGCAGAAATAACAGCCTCTAAATGCTTCCTATAGCTTCCAATGAGAATCTGGATTCTGGTTGAAGGTATTTTGGACCATTCTTCTTTACAAAACATCTTAGGTTTGTTGGTTTCTGAGCATGGACAGCCCGCTTAATATCGCACCACAGATTTTCAATAATATTCAGGTCTGGGGACTGAGGTGGCCATTCCAGAACATTGTACTTGTTCCTCTGCATGAATGCCTTAGTAGATTTTGAGCAGTGTTTAGGGTCATTGTCTTGTTGAAAGATCCAGTTCCGGTGCAACTTCAACTTTGTCACTGATTCATGAACATTGTTCTCAACAATCTGCTGATAATGACTGGAATCCATGTGACCCTCAACTTTAACAAGATTCCCAGTACCTGCACTGGCCACACAGCATGATGGAACCACCTCCAAATTTTACTGTAGGGAGAAAGTGTTTTTCTTGGAATGCTGTGTTCTTTTTCAGCCATGCATACCGCCCCTTTTTATGTCCAAATAACTCAATTTTAGTTTCATCAAGCCACAGCACCTTATTCCAAAATGAAGCTGGCTTGTCCAAATGTGCTTTAGCATACTTCAAGCGACTGTTTGTGGCGTGTATGCAGAAAAGGCTTCCTCTGCATTACAGCATCTCTTTGTGCAAAGTGCGCTGTATAGTTGGACGATGCACAGAGACACTATCTGCAGCAAGATCATGTTGTAGGTCTTTGGAGCAGGTCTGTGGTTGACTATGACTGTTCTCACTATCCTTCACTTCATCTTATCTGAGATTTTTCGTGGTCTGGCACTTCGGGCCTTAACTAGTACTGTGCCTGTGTTCTTCCATTTCCTCACTATGTTCCTCACAGTGGAAACTGACAGCTGAAATAGCTGAGATAGCTTTTTGTATCCTTCCCCTAAACCATGATGTTGAACAATCTTTGTTTTCAGGTCATTTGAGAGTTGTTTCGAGGCTCCCATGTTGCCACTCATTAAGAAGAGATGCAAAGAGGGGAAAGATTTACAAATGGCCATTTTAAATACCCTTTCTCATGATTGGATTCACCTGTGTAAGGAGGTCAAGGGTCAATGATCTTACCAAATCAATTTTGTGTTCCAATAATTAGAGCTAAATGTATTCAAATCAATAAAATGACAAGGGTGCCCAAATTTATGCACCTGCCTAATTTTGTTTAAATAATTATTGCACTTTCTGTAAATGCTAGAAACTTCATTTCACTTCTCAAATATCATTGTGTTCATCTGGTATATCATATTTAATTGACATGTCTGATCCAGACAACCAATGATTTATAAAGGAAAATCATGAAAATGATCAGGGGTGCCCAAACTTTTGCATACAACTGTATATACGGCATTTATGACATGGAAAACAATACAAAAACTTTGGGACTTTTTTGTCCAGTGACTGCAAATATCTGGTTTATACGACGACGGTTTCAGTGAGCTTTACTGTACATGGGACTGAACATTAAATTTACCTCTCAAAACTTTGAAGATGAAGTCAGCTTCCATCCCACACAGCTGACTATTTTCCCAAATTTTTCTTCTGTTCGGATCTGAAGGGAATCTGCTCATCTTGAAGCTCTTGTTGTGTCTGTTAGTGCATCCAAATGCACACCAACCCATCATTTTCAGTGAATAAAGATTTGCATGCAACACATTAACAGCAAAAGCTATTTTGAACCCAAGATGGCACCATGAGTCATGTGACGATTTTTTTTTTTTTTTTTGGACTCGTCATGTCACCACTCTCTCTATTCAAGGCACACTAGTTCTGTTCTGTGTGGCTCTCTTTGAATTTCTTGATGATACTTCTCACTCCAGTTCGTGACACTAGGAAACACTGATAACTCCTCCTCTTGCTTTGTGAGTATCATTATTTTTCTCAAGTCTAAATTGATTTCTTTTTGTGCTTTCTCAAGTGACAGGTCATACTCTTACTGAAGGTTTTATACTGTGTGTATACCTTCAGTTTTAACTTGATTTTTACAAGCTATTACCATTACAAAGTTAAAGCACATCATTGCACAACAGTGGTCGGTGCTATGATAAAGGTCGGTTCTTAAGGAGACTAATAATTTTGACTCTGCATTTCAAAAAATATATATATGTGTTTAGAAATGCTGTGTTGAAAATCTCTTGCTCTGTTAAAAAGCATTTAGGAAAATTTTGAAGAAAACTTTAAATTTCATGGTTGGGGGGGGGATTTGGTTCCATTTAGAGTGCAAACCTGGTTCCTTACAAACAAATCCACTGTGCTTGTAAGACCTCTGACGTAATTTTTTTTTTTTTTTTTTGCTGCACTGAGGAAGTACAGTGTTTTTTTTTGGTAGTACACATGCACACAAGCACCATCCCACTTGCATGGGCACACACTGTGTGCACGCTCACACAAGCCTGGCAGCGCTTAGCTTTAAAACAATCATGGCGGAGTTTGTTTTGCTGACGGACGACGATATGATGCACGGCATGGCAGGCTTCATGGTCACAATTATTTTTGGACCCCTATTTAAAGTTTGTGTTGGACTGGCACCAAATCTGGATTAATTTGTGACGTGATTTTTTTTCACTGCACTGAGGAGGTACTAAAATGCAAGTCCCTTTTCTGTTGTTTGTAAATTAATATAATATAAAATGACAAGGATCTATTATAGCCATTATATAAAACAAATGAATGTTTTTACATTCTATCAAATATTTCATATATTTCTGATAACATACCATTCAACAAGGCTTCTTTCACCTCATGAAATATTCGTACCACTGAACTCATAAACATTCATTATTTGTGTATTGGTACCCATCCTTACCAAGGACACAGACAGGCAGCATGAGCAGAAATCAAACCCAGGTCCTTGAGTGTCTGAAGCAACCAACCCTGAATCATCCTTAGAGAAAAATGGCAAATCAACCTCACCTCACATTCAGAGGAGTGAAAGTGGGCCATGGAAAAAAAAAAACTAATAATTTTTGGCAAGGGCCGAAGACCTGAGGTTCCTAGTAGGGGGTCTGGGAGTTCTCCCCCAGAAAAATTTGAAGTCTCAGATGCATTCTGGTGCATTTTCAGGTCTATTTACCCACAAAATAAATAAATGTTTTGATGGATCAGGTAAATTTTTCCACCCCCAGAGAAGAGTCTTTTCACACAACATACATCATCACAATACAAGTTGTGTGAAAAAACCATTTTCCCATGTTGGTAAAATGACAAAACTATAATCCAGTCTGATACATGGATTAGAATATGGTGTTATTACTGTTTCATAAAAAAAAACAAAAAAAAAAACATTCACACTGGACTGTTACTGTAGAGAGGTTAAATATGGAGTTCAGCAAGGATCGATTTTAGAGCCTTTGCTTTTTCTTTTGTTTATTAACGATATATGTGAATCTTCTAAAATGCAAAATCTTTCGTCATTTGCCGATGATACCAGCATATATTGTTTAGGAAGTAATCTGTTGGAAATAACAGAAGCAATAGGAGAAGAAATTATAAAAGTGAGAAATTGGTTTAATGAAAATAAGTTGGCTTTAAACTGGGATAAAACAAACTATATGATTTTTGATAATTGAAGGAAGATTACCATTGATGGAGTTATTGAAAGAGTTAATGAAGTTAAGTTTCTTGGTGTAGTTTTGGATGAAAAATTTGGAAAGCCCACACAGATTACATAACCACGAAATTTAGTAAAAGCATTGGTAATTTATTTAAAGTAAAAGATTTGTTTGAATATAAATCATTGTGTATGCTGTACTGCTCAATGGTTTTCCCATACTTCAGTTATTGTGCTGACATCTGGGGAAATATATATAACAGTACCACATACCACTGTATTTGCTACAAAAGAGCCATTAGAATTGTCCACAAAAAAGGTTAAAGAGAGCATACTAATAAGTTGTTTACTGCAAGCAATCAATTAAGAGCCAGTTTTTATACAAGTCAGGCAGGTGGTGATTTTATGACCCCCTTCAGATTTGTCCCTTTTTTTTTTTTTTTTTTTTTTTTTTTTTTTTTTTTAAAATGGGTCGACATACAACCCCTGGCAAAAATTATGGAATCACCGGCCTCAGAGGATGTTCATTCAGTTGTTTAATTTTGTAGAAAAAAAAGCAGATCACAGACATGACACAAAACTAAAGTCATTTCAAAATATGGACTCACTCAATTCTGAAGAATAAATTATGGAATCACCCTGTAAATTTTCATCCCCAAAACTAACACCTGCATCAAATCAGATATGCTCGTTAGTCTGTATCTAAAAAGGAGTGATCACACCTTGGAGAGCTGTTGCACCAAGTGGACTGACATGAATCATGGCTCTAACACAAGAGATGTCAATTGAAACAAAGGAGAGGATTATCAAACTCTTAAAAGAGGGTAAATCATCACGCAATGTTGCAAAAGATGTTGGTTGTTCACAGTCAGCTGTGTCTAAACTCTGGACCAAATACAAACAACATGGGAAGGTTGTTAAAGGCAAACATACTGGTTGACCAAGGAAGACATCAAAGCGCCAAGACAGAAAACTTAAAGCAATATGTCTCAAAAATCGAAAATGCACAACAAAACAAATGAGGAACGAATGGGAGGAAACTGGAGTCAACGTCTGTGACCGAGCTGTAAGAAACCGCCTAAAGGAAATGGGATTTACATACAGAAAAGCTAAACGAAAGCCATCATTAACACCTAAACAGAAAAAAAACAAGGTTACAATGGGCTAAGGAAAAGCAATCGTAGATTGTGGATGACTGGATGAAAGTCATATTCAGTGATGAATCTCGAATCTGCATTGGGCAAGGTGATGATGCTGGAACTTTTGTTTGGTGCCGTTCCAATGAGATTTATAAAGATAACTGCCTGAAGAGAACATGTAAATTTCCACAGTCATTGATGATATGGGGCTGCATGTCAGGTAAAGGCAATGGGGAGATGGCTGTCATTACATCATCAATAAATGCACAAGTTTACGTTGATATTTTGGACACTTTTCTTATCCCATCAATTGAAAGGATGTTTGGGGATGATGAAATCATTTTTCAAGATAATGCATCTTGCCACAGAGCAAAAACTGTGAAAACATTCCTTGCAAAAAGACACATAGGGTCAATGTCATGGCCTGCAAATAGTCCGGATCTTAATCCAATTGAAAATCTTTGGTGGAAGTTGAAGAAAATGGTCCATGACAAGGCTCCAACCTGCAAAGCTGATCTGGCAAACGCAATCAGAGAAAGTTGGAGCCAGATTGATGAAGAGTACTGTTTGTCACTCATTAAGTCCATGCCTCAGAGACTGCAAGCTTTTATAAAAGCCAGAGGTGGTGCAACAAAATACTAGTGATGTGTTGGAGCGTTCTTTTGTTTTTCATGATTCCATAATTTTTTCCCCTCTGCTTGGTCTAAAAAAGTAACCGTTACTGACTGCCACAATTTTTTTTCCTGATTTCTTATAGTGTTTCTTACAGCCAGAAAGTTGCCATTTGAAATGACTTTAGTTTTGTGTCATGTCTGTGATCTGCTTTTTTTCTACAAAATTAAACAACTGAATGAACATCCTCAGAGGCCGGTGATTCCATAATTTTTGCCAGGGGATGTATATTAGAAAAAAAAGAAAAATCACATTTTTATCCGTGATAGGGTCTGCTATTTTTAGGGGGTTCTGGAAATTTGGGGTCAAAATGAGAAAGGGGGGGGGGGAGGAGGAGAGATCCCAAAATGCTCATGTTTCTGTGAGCCCTGAGTGAGCCAAATTGATTTTCATTAGTGTTAGTCTATCAGGTATGGACTCTCCAAAACTGTGAAAAGTTTCACAGGGGCAGTGTGGCCTGCGCCCTGAGTCAGCCAAGGTGTTAGATTAGGACCTCTTACTTTGATTTTGATGAAAATTTTGGCAGCTGACTTTGGGTGCACAAGTATAGGGGGTGCTTTTTGCCACCAAAATGCAAAATTATCACTTTTTTGCACAGTGATTTCCCCATGCGCCCTAAGTGAAAAGTGATGAACAATGGCTCATACTGTCACTCAGCATCTCTAATTTCAGTGGTAAAGAGAGTTTTGTGGCTGGTTTTGGTATCGATCCTTTTTGCACCATTTTGTTGGACCACTTCATGAAGAGGCCAAATAAGGTAAATTGGCAAGTTCCTTCGATTTTCATGAAACCTGCAGAATTTGCTCCCATAACAGCGCAAAGGGGCCCCTGTAAGGTTGAGTGCAGTGTGGCAAGCCATTTTGGCTGTAGGCTGTCACCTGGTAGCCAAATAGGAACTAAGGGTTTAGAATCATGAGTTCTTGTGAAAAATGTACAAAATGATGAGAATAGGACAAACGGCTCATGAGATATATGGTTATTTGAAAATGTTTATTTTTGTAGTTTAGTTCCTATTTTGAGAGAATACAATAAATTAGAAAAAAAAAGTGAATGCAACTGCTGAACTATAAGACAGTTATGTCACTGTTAATGAAGTTAATTCGATGTTTGGTGGCTGACGAGGAGACAGTGTTGGGGTTGGAATTGTGGAAGTTTATGGATGTTTTTTTTTATGAAATTATGATATAAGGAACAACGTTTATAAGATTTATCTTATTTTGTTCCTTGTTCATGGAAGGTTTTGTTCATGAAAGAATGTAAGTAGTAATAATAGTAATCAACTGTTCTCTCTACATTTAACCAGCAATTTGTCTTTTTATAACAACTGATAGTGTCTTAAAATAAACTAAACTAACAGTAAAGGTGCACCTACTGTTCATTAAGTTACCTATATAACTTTTAGTTTTCAGGAACACTGATTTGGGTTTAAATGAGATTCTTATTCACTTCTATGAATGGGAAACACTAACATTTTTCCATCCAGTGCTGACGTCGGCATTTCTGGGACACTGACAACTTTTGTGCAAAACTACGCACAAACGTTTTTCACATCAATATCTGACTTCTATAAGTAGGTTAAATATTTATCATATTTTCCTCCTCATGAATATTTTACATCAGTGTAACAGAAGAAACCATAAAATGCAGATTCTAATCCAATTACATTTGTTCCGCAAATCTGATTGGGTATTCGTGAGATTTCAGACCATAAAATATCGAGCAGATGGTGGCAAAATATTTGACCATTTCACATTTAATGTATAACTCCGTGTCCTGCGTTGCTCTGCAAGTGTCAATATCAGCTGAGAATGACAAAAACTAGTGCAGCGATGACAATGCCGAAATGCATGGATTTAACTGGATTGATTGATGGATGCACCGTGGACTTAACTCAATGTAGCTGATGAGATGGAGAAATCTGTGGGTCTGCTAACATAGAATGGGAATAACCCTGTTGTGTCTGATGATTTGCGGACGTTCGTGCTGGATTACGCGTCGAGGGTAAAACTCCTTTTTACCGGCTCCGCTAACGTGTTGTGGGTAAAAAAATTTGCAACTGTAAAATCCAGCATGAACGTCTGAAAATCAGACACAACAGGGTTATCCCCTAAGTTGGCATATCACATCTGTATAGAGACAGTTTGAAGGAAATTTGTCCCAAAGACAGAATTTGATTTGTGTGAAATAACGTCAACTGACATCGAATTCCATCAAAAACATGATATGAGAACAAAGATTCACCGGGAGTGTTAATGTTTCGTATAAATGAGTAAAAAAGTCGGATCAGCGTTTTGGTTGAACCAGCCCCATTTGAATTTATTCCTGATGAACCTTAAATCATCTCCCTGCAGCAACATTTCCATCCATTTGTTTGTAGTTTCAACGTGACGCGGCAGTCACTTTAAAATCTGTAACAGCGTCGCTCACTGATTGCTGTGTGGTCGAGCGGCCCGCGTTACATTAATCTTTCAGTCTTTGAACAGGACATGAAAAAGTGAGACTTAATATCCACTGTGACGTCTCAGAGACCTTTCCAAACAATTTTACAACTACAGACATCATGAAGACAGACCACAGAATAAATCCAATGCAGTCCACAAAACCAAAAATAACCCTACTCCTTCTTCTTTTGAGTTTACTGGCAGTTTGCAAACCAATATTGTGCATTACTGTTTGGGTGTGGAGCATTAATGGATTGTGACAGACGCTATCAAAAATAACTCAGAAACGTTCACCATGTAAGTAAAAACCCAGACTTCCAGGATTTCCTGGAAAACCTCCATCACTGTTAAAGGTACTATCTCACTGGACTGTGACAGTCTGCAAAAGGCATTTGCAAGGGATTTTGCATGATGTTCGCTGGGTGCCACTATCCCCTCACTTCAGTCACTGGGCGTCCCTCCTGTCTTGCCTGAATTTTGAACATTTCAAAGTTGGCAAGCCAACAAAGGTCCTCACCACATACTCAGAGTCATCGCGGGCGTCATGAAGCCCTCTGTGGTCTCCGTGACTCATAACATGGGAAAATCCTGAGAGAACAATGGATGAAACTACGTACATTGTGAGTGATTGGAGACAAAAATGAGGATCTGAAGTTCCTTGCAGGAGACACGCATGAGCTGCCTAGGGAGCATGCTAAAATAGTGGAGAGAGGAACAGTCGCTTTTGGAAGTGGCTGTGCTGCTGCAAGCCTGGCCATGCATGCAGTTGCAGCAGGCTTCAGGAGTCCCATCCGCACGATCTGGACTTATGCATTTAAATTTTTTTTTTTTTTTGAGGAGCACAATGGAAGTCTTCTCCTCATCCATCCTCCTGCTGAACATGCAGGAGGACAGAGAAGAACGTCGCAGGCGATCTGTGCCAAATCAACATGAAGCTCCACTTCAGATCTGCCGTGGCATCCCCGAGTGAGAAACAAAACAAGGAAACATTATTGTCATATAAATCTAATCAACTAAAAAGACACACAACCCTGAAGCACTGCTGGACATCACCGTGGTCACTGAGAAAATCTGGTACAGCACATGGAGCAGCTGTGTTTATGGATCTCAAACTGTGGAGAAAAAGATCATACTGTATAAGCAGAGGAATGTGCTGGTCATTCCCAGGAGGAGTGAACAACAGATCCGGTGTGGAGAATATTTTTGAGATGCAGCAGCGTTTCCTGTGGGGTCACTCAGCTGGACATCCAACGCATGGAGGAGTGCTGCACACGGATCTCGAACCAAGGAGAAGAGGTTCATATAAGCAGGGGATCACATATACTGGTCATTTCCCAGAGGTGTGGACAATAATGTTTTTGAGACGCAACTTCCTTTCTTGTGGGGTCACTTAGCTGGACTTTACCATGTCACTGAAATGTCGCCATTCCAACGCATCCAGGAGCGCCTCGATCGGATCCCCAGGAAAGTTGATCCTATGGAAACATCATTCTGCGAGTGTGAGTGCACAGTTCACAGTTTTCTTCCTGTTTTTCCCTCCTCTGTGGAGCTATGCAAGGCTTTTTTTAAAGTATAATTTTATTATTATTTACAGTGCTGTGCCTTAGTGGCTACAGTCGGGGAATGTCCGCAGCCTCTTTTCAGAAGGATAATGGTAATATACCAGCCCATAGCCATCCTGAGCACCTGTTCGCAAACGTGTCATCATTTCAAGTGGCATTCGACATACATGATGCTGCTGCGCAGATCCTTGCACCTGCAAGGCCGTGGACAATATTCACATGAATGCCATACGAATGCTGCGCAGCACTCTCGGGAATGTACGCAGGGTTCTCCTGAGACAATGGAATAACAGCGCTGCACCATTATACTCTCATCATAGCGCCGTTATACTGTGTCGCCATCTCGCAATGTTTTGTTGATTTGACAATTTATTAATCAACCTTAGTCAAAGCCCAGGGTTCTCGCTAGCGTTACAACAGTGCAATGGTCCATTACTCTACTGCCTGAAAAAAATTACACTGCATTAGCCCCTTACGTTGTTTTCAAGGGTGTATAGTGGGAAAACGACTGTGGAATTGCTGCTTCTGAATTAGAAGCAGCGAGTCGACAATTTATTTTTCAAGATATCAACCGTGACTCACCTTTCTGCTAATTGAAGTTGCTAAACAGGACTATTTTCTATTGTTGCTGGCAGAAGCGAGAATCGTCCACCGTTTCACACCAGACAGTTTTAATTAGTTCGTCATCTATGTGCCTTTTTTGTGGGGCAGCTCACAGCAGGGTTCTCTTGCGTGGACCAGGCGATTAATAACTCCCAGTTTGCAAACTGAAGTTACTATCCCTATCATGTAAAGAAAAATAATAATAATAATGATAATATCTTCCGCTCTGTGTGTGTTGTGGGATTTGCTGCACCTCTGTTAAATATAGAAAGATAGATCATTCCACAATACTATCAAAGCGAATCTCCATTTTAAAATCAAATGACACCTCCTTCCTTGTTGTTCCATACACAGGGGTGAACATAACTGGTACTCATCGTGCTTATATGTGCAAAAAAAAAAAAAGTCATTGATGCACAGAAGGAAACACTTTTGCTACAATCTGTCATTGCTTTCCTCTTATGAAGTGCTTCCCTTGTGTTTTCTGCTGTGCATCATTTAGTATTAGCATGCACAAGCACCATGAGTACCAGTTATGTGCATGCCTGTCCATACAGACAACAAACTACAACCGACCAAAACCAGTTTCCCCCAAAAATGAGACACCTCCCGTTCTTTATGAGTTAAATTGATCATAATATGCAGCCGGCTGTGAGACCGGAGCTCAAGGACCGTCAACAAATTACCGCGGCAAAAGTAAATGCTTTGATAAACAAAACAAAAAAAAAAACACACACACACACACACACACACTTAATCGCGTCATGTTTATTGTTTGTAGTGCCACCAAACTTGCATCACACATCAGGTTGCACTACAGAACTTAGGGAAAATAAACTTTTATATAATTTTGTTTCATTCCAATAAGTATGAATAAAATATAACTTTTTTAAACAGCCTGTAGTGTAACCAAACTCACATCACACATCAATGAGCTCTCTCTGGTCGTACTTTGGGGGGGCTTTGGCTGGTTGCAGTTTGTTGTCTGTATTACGTTTGGAAAAAGGTATCATTTGATTTAAATGGTGATTCGCTTTGAAGTTATTGATTCCGGAAGGTCAAAACGTTGAGTATCTTTCCAACTTTACATGTAAGAGCTAAAAATATCATGGTCTAATTAAGTTAGAAAAAGAAAAAGTTAGTAAGAAGAACTTGGTGATGGAGATTTTCTTATGTCTCTTAAGTTGTATATTTAGAGAAGACTGATGTTGCAGGAAATGGCTACCATTTGTCCTTGAAACAGCCAACATGCTAGAGGTTCCTGCTCTGGAGGACCTACTCCCCCTGAGCATCGTGTGCCGCCTCGGGTGATAATTGCTAACACCACCACTATACTAAAAATTTCTGGAGGAAAACCCTGGTATGTATGTGGACATTTTTTGCCATATTCGCCTGAGACATGCACCACTGTATCGATTCAGTGAGATACCAACTGAGAATGTGTCGCTGATTTACATGTTTTGTTACGGATTTGCATCTGCAACTACTGTCCAACTATTGCGACCCAGTGAGATAGTACCTTAACATGGACAAATAATGTATGCAGTTAGTATCAAAAATTCTTAACTGGTACAGATGAGCGACTACATACCTGACTATTGTGGTCAAGTCTCTTATAAAAATTGTTGTGATTGTCTAGGGTTGGCTGGATGCTGTTCTGTGCCTCCATTGTAACATCACACCGATTCAATGCTGCAACAAAGAACAAAATCACAGTAATAAAGATGTAATAAAGATGAAAGATGTCAGCACCACCAAAATATGCATAGTTTCCCCAAAATAGAGTTCTTCCAATTATCACTCCATTTTACTGATGTTAAATCAAAGTTCAAAGAAAGCAGAAATGTCAAAAAATTAGGGCTAGGACGATACACATCTCCCGATATGAGATGGATCACAATTCATGTGTGCCCATTAGATACGCTTCAAGATACATCAATATGATTCTCCAAGTAATTTGATTTGATATTGCAATACATTATGATATGTTTGTTTTATGTAACACTAGATCATGAGAAAAAAGGTACATAATAATACAGGGCTGTGAAATAAAAATTGTGAAATCTGAGGAAAATTTGCAGGGGGTATGGGGCGTGCAACTTCATTTGAACTATCAATGACAGTGTTGAAATAACAGAATATGACATGGAAGTAGGACCTGGAATGATTCTGCTTTTAATTGTAAACCAAATTTAACAGGCAGGTTGGTCAAAACAGCTGGAAAAGCAAGGCTCACACAAACAACTCTGGTTAGTAAAGGCTTTACTGGTGTGGAAAGCACAGGTTGGTACATGAGTAGGCAGTCCAAGAAACACAGCAATACAAAAAACGTCAGGCAACAGGCGTGGTCAATCAAACAGGCAGGAGATCAGGAAGAAAATGAGGCAGGCAGGACTATGGAACACGAGAAACAGAGCTGGAGAGAAAGCACAAGGCGCATCAATCTGGCAAGGAACTACTGCACCCAGTGAACCTTATATAACCCAGGTGATGAGCAACAAATCAGGAACAGGTGTGCATGGAAAGCACCAGAACCAGGGCGTGGCCAGAGAGAGAAAGAGAGACGCCCACCACCAAGAACACAGAGACAAACAAGAGAGACAGACAGACGCTAAGCAGAAAAACCCAGCAACAGAGACAGAAAACAATGAATCAGTAAAAAGAAAATAAGAAAACAGACCAAAAATAAAACAGACAATATCTCAAACCCTGACAAATTACACATTAACTCAGAACAATTAAACTACATGAAATTCATGAAGACTGAAAAGACTGTTAAAGCATTTCAAAAACAGCTAAAGCTTGTAGAATATTTTTGACAATCATGGTAAAATATCAATAACATACTTTAGCGTAAAAAAGTCACATTCTTGTGTAAATTTTTGTAAATCCACTATTTTTTTCAAATTAAAGAAAGACTAGGTTAATTTAAAAAGTCACATAATCTTGTCTGAAATCCATTCTGAACATCACAATGGTCTTTTTCCAGAGATAAAAAAATAAAAATATCTTACCATATTCCCTGAGGGCACAAGATACAGTTTGCTTTGCTTTTCCTGTTTCTTTTACCTTTCAGATGTGTTAAATTCAAGCCAGCGACAAGTCTGCGGATTCTTGTCCTTCTTAAACTTTTTCACACCATCTTCAGGGGTCGAATTACTACGTGCATGTGCTAGTTTGTGCACGTATTATTCGAGCAGTGCACGTAATTTTATACTGCACTAGCACTGGTGTAAGTAACTTTATCCACGTTTTATCAACTATACGCACCAGTAGAATGAACCAGTAAAGGAATAAATAAGGAAAAAACAAATTTGAGTGTGTTGTCTTCATCTTCCCTGGGTTTTATGACTCTCACACACGGAGCGAGTTGCTGTGCTCTATTTGTTGTGGAAAGCTGACAAACGTTGCCAGCGGCACCGTCCCTGGGTTCACAACATACTCATGAGACGTTCCCAATTCGGGGAGTTTCAGGGAGCTGCAGCAGCTCCAGTTTGAGGACCTCCTGTCCCGTTCGCATGCACACATGTAAACAAAGAAAAAACTGGCTGCTGCTGCAGTTCCTCGCTCTTTCTCCCCTCGAACTCTGTCATTGTGTTATAAACCAGTCACCATTTGTTTTATTATACATCTGTGTAGTTAATAAATGAAACAATCTTCATGGACGATTCGTCAGCGTGCACACGTGTGAAAAACACACTGCCGCCACTGCTGCTGCTCTCCCCTCAAACTCTCCCCAGAGAGGAAGAGTCTGACACATCAGAAGAGGAGTTTTAAGGTTGATATAAAACTGACTTTTTTGTTAGCTGATTAGCTTTGCAGTTAACTTTGAAAATTAGTTTCCTGTCATCAGTGGTTGGTCGGTATACAACCCCAATTCCAATGAAGTTGGGACGTTGTGTAAAATGTAAATAAAAAAACAAGGATTTGCAAATCCTCTTCAACCTATATTCAATTGAATACACCACAAAGACAAGATATTTAATGTTCAAGCTGATAGACTGTTGTTTATGTGCAACTATTTATTCATTTTGAAAATGGATGCCTGCAACACGTTTCAAAAAAGTTGGGACGGGGCAACAAAAGACTGGGAAAGTTGATGAATGTTCAAAGAACACCTAATTGGAAACAGGTGAGTGTCATGACTGGGTATAAAAGGAGCATCCCCAAAAGTCTCAGCCCTTCACAAGCAAAGATGGGGCGAGGATCACCACTTTGTGAACAACTGCATGAAAAAAAAAATAAAAATAGTCCAACAGTTTAAGAACGTTTCTCAACATTCAACTGCAAGGAATTTAGGAATTCCATCATCTACAGTCCATAATATAATCAGAAGACCTTTCTACATGTAAGCGGCAAGGCCAAAAACTAACATTGAATGCCCGTTACCTTTGATCCCTCAAGCGGCACTACATTAAAAACCAACATCATTGTGTAAAGGATCTTACCGTGTGGGCTGAGGAACACTTCAGAAAAGCATTGTCAGTTAACACAGTTCGTCGCTACATCTACAAGTGCAAGTTAAAACTCTACCATGCAAAGAGAAAGCCATACATCAACAACATCCAGAAATGCCGCCGCCTTCTCTGGGCCCGAGCTCATTTGAAATGGACAGACGCAAAGTGGAAAAGTGTGGTGTGGTCTGATGAGTCCACATTTCAAATTGTTTTTGGAAATCATGGACGTTGTGTCCTCCGGACAAAAGAGTAAGAAGACCATCCAGATTGTTACCAGTGCAAAATTCAAAAGCGAGCATCTGTGATGGTATGGGGGTGTGTTAGTGCCCATGGCATGGGCAACTTACACATCTGTGATGGCACCATCAATGCTGAAAGGTACATCCAGGTTTTGGAGCATCACATGCTGCCATCCAAGCAACGTCTTTTCAGGGACATCCCTGATTAATTCAGCAAGACAATGCCAAGCCACATTCTGCACGTGTTACAACAGCGTGACTTCGTACTGAAAGAGTGCGGGTACTAGACTCGCCTGCCTGCCATCCAGACCTGTCACCCATTGAAAATGTGTGGCGCATTATGAAGCACAAAATGTGACAACAGACACCCCGGACTGTTGAACAACTGAAGTCGTACATCAAGCAAGAATGGGAAAGAATTCCACCTTAGTGTCCTCAGTTCCCAAACGCTTATTGAGTGTTGTTAGAAGGAAAGGTGATGTAACACAGTGGTAAACATATCACTGTCCCAGCTTTTTTGAAACGTGTTGCAGGCATCCATTTCAAAATGAGCAAATATTTGCACAAAAACAATAAAGTTTATCAGTATGAACATTAAATATTTTGTCGTTGTGGTGTATTCAAGCGAATGTAGGTTGAAGTGGATTTGCAAATCCTTACCTCCGCCAAGGAGGTTATGTTTTCGGTCGCGTTTGTTTGTCTGTCTGTCAGCAGGATAACTCAAAAAGTTTTGAATGGATTTTGATGAAATTTTGTGGAGTGGTTGGAAATGACAAGAGGAACAAGTGATTAAATTTTAGTGGTGATCCGGATCATGATCCGGATCCCGATGCTAACGCATTAGCATGTCTATGGCATTTTCACTGTTAAAGGTCAGCATTAAGCAGCTGCAGCTGTCATCACATTCGGGTGCATTTGTTTTCAAATTCTAATATTTCTTACATTTATATATTAATAATCTAATGATTATTATATACAAATTTAGAGAAAGAGACAAAAAGAAATAGATCACTGTGCCAAGGAGGGAATCTCTTTAGGGTCAGTGACTAGGGCTGTCACGATTAGGAATTTCTGGAGACGATTGTCAGACAAATAATTGCGATTGACAAATATATTGTCTATTTTTTTTCTTTTTTTCCCCTTCTTTATATTCTACTATTGTAGTATAATTACACAACTCTGGAAGAACGTTTGGCTTCTGTGAGTGGAGAAACTGGGAATGGTGCAACATTTTTATTTTTATCTTCATTTTACATACAGTCCCAACTTTTTCTGAATTGTGGTTGTTTCTGTTGCATTTCTGAAATTGTTTCTCCTCATCAGTCATGTTTTGAGCTTAAACACTGCATTAAGCCCATATTGAACAAATAAATACCTTTGGAAAGTAACAGCTGTTAAAGTTCAGAGTTCTCACCTGCTTTTTGTGATCTGTGCATCTGAACATCACCACAGCTTCTCCATGTCAGGGTTTTTTTTTTGTAGCTCAGTTCATTCATATATTCTCATTTTTTAAATGTTTTTAAAGATATATGACCATTTATTTCATCTCATGATCTCATAAATTCAGCATACGACGCACACATGGTGTGAACAGGATGTAACAGCAGAATCACACCTTTAGAGAAAGTTCAGAGAGAAGTAAAAGCAGCTTCACGTTTTCATTTTGTTAACATGTTCACTCGGGTTAAAATCCTCTCTCTGCTCCGTGCTCGCTGCGCACTGAACGTGTCACGCCTGCATTCAGGAATCTCCCTCACCCACCCCTTCCCTGGCAGTCTGCAGCCTGTTAACTCCGCGCGCGCACACAGACACACACCGACAGCTCCGCATTTTAGACGGCTTTTGAAAAAGACGGCACTGTTTTAATCGGCCGTCAGCCTCCTTGTTATTGTCCTGCCTTAAGACGAGAGCGAGGCTGCAGCACAATGATGTCAGATTCTGAGTCGTTTTATGCTTTGTGGATAAAATAAATAATTCACGGTAATCGCGAATATGAAAAAAAATCGCGATTGACCAGCTACAGGACTGCTTCTCACGAACTGTGTGGGATTTATTTTCCAGCCCCAACCTGCAGGGGTACACTGACATGGTACTCTCTTACATTAAGAACTGTGTTGACACTGTCACAGTCAACAAAAGGGTCAGGGTTTTTCCAAACCAGAAGCCCTGGATGAACAGTGCAGTCCAGTCCCTATTAAAAAGCCACAACACCGCCTTTAAATCAGGGGACAGGGGCCTGTACAGCGCGGCCAGGTCCGATCTGAAAAGAGGCATCAGAGAGGCCAAGGCTGCCTACAAGAAAAAGATAGAGGACCACTTCGCTGCAAATGACCCCAGAAGGATGTAGCAAGGAATAAATCATATAACCAACTACAGAAGCAGCAACCCAGGAAATGCTAGGTCTGATGCCACGCTGGCAGAGGAGCTGAACCACTTCTTCGCCCGCTTCGAAGCAGACAGACCAGCAGCAACTCCACACCCACCACCCTCCAGCACTAGCACGCTAACACTTCAGGAACACAAAGTGAGACGTGTGCTGAAGGCGGTGAACCCCAAGAAGGCGGCCGGCCCCGATGATGTACCTGGAAAGGTACTGAAAGCGTGTGCTGACCAACTGGCTGGAGTTTTCACCTGCATCTTCAACCTGTCCCTGTCACAGGCCATCATTCCACTCTGCCTCAAATCCTCCACCATCATTCCAGTGCCAAAGAAGTCACCAGTGGAGAGCATAAATGACTACAGGCCTGTTGCACTTACGCCTGTGGTCATGAAGTGCTTTGAAAGACTGGTCTCTCAGCACATCAGGGCCTGTCTGCCTCCCACTCTGGACCCCCACCAGTTTGCCTACAGGGCAAACCGCTCCACAGAGGACGCTGTCACCACAGCTCTCCACACCGCGCTGAGCCACCTGGAGCACCAGGGGAGCTATGTGAGGATGCTCTTCCTGGACTTCAGCTCAGCCTTCAACCACATCATCCCGGAGATCCTGGTCTAGAAACTGACACATCTGGGCATCTCCACCCCCATCTGCCAGTGGATCAAGGACTTCCTCACAAACCGCCCACAGTCCGTGAAACTTGGCCCCCACCTTTCCTCCACCATCACACTCAGCACCGGTTCCCCTCAAGGCTGTGTACTGAGCCCCCTCCTGTTCACCCTTTACACGCACGACTGCTCTCCGACCCATCCCACAAACACCACCATAAAGTTTGCGGATGACACCACCGTGATTGGGCTCATCTCAGGGGGGATGAGACTGACTACAGAGACGAGGTAAATCGACTGACAGCGTGGTGTTCAGCTAACAACCTGCCACTGAACACCACAAAAACAAAAGAAATAATCCTGGACTTCAGGAAGAACAGGGCTGACCCAGCCCCGCTCTACATCCAAGGGGACTGTGTGGAAAGGGTCAACTCCATCAGGTTCCTGGGAGTGCAGCTCTCTGACAGCCTCTCCTGGACTGCCAACACCACAGTGGTGGTGAAGAAAGCCCAGCAGTGACTCCACTTCCTGAGGGTGCTCAAGAGAAACAATCTGGAGGAGAAGCTGCTGGTGTTGTTCTACAGAGCCACCATCGAGAGCATCCTGACGTACTGCATCACAGCGTGGTACGGGGGGTGCTCAGCAGCAGACAGGAGAGCGTTGCAGAGAGTGATCAAAATGGCCCAGGGGATCACTGGTTGCTCTCTGCCCAGACTGGAAGACATTGCCAGCTATCACTACCTCAGCAGAGCCACCAGCATCAGCAAAGACACATCCCACCCCAGCAACCACCTGTTTGACCTACGACCCTCTGGCCGACGGTATAGGTCAATCAAAACTAGGACAAACAGACTCAGGGACAGCTTTCTCCCCAGAGCAATCACTGCTCTGAACAATAACAAATCACTCTAATCTGCACCTTCCAAGTTTCTTGTGCAATATGATTCCACAGTTGTATATAATTCTCATTTTACATTGTCCACATTTTATTTTACCTTATGTTTATATTAGTTGTACATATACTCTGAATAATTTACCGTTAAATTTCACTATCTTTTATATTGGCTAAAAATCACTCACACCATGGAAAGCACCTTTTTGGAGTTGTACTCAAATCTCGTAATGCAAATTACAATGACAATAAAGGCGATTTTGATCTCGAACGGAACTGAATTTTGAACTGAACTTTGATCTGGAACTGCAACTCCAGAATTAACTGAACTTTAACTCTGTAGGAATTATTTATGTTTAATTTTGATTTTCTGGTTCAGAGGTGTTGCCACAAATGCACCTACACAGTCTCACCTGCCCTTTAGTCTCCCTTGCAGTTCATCCAGTCCCAGTAGCTCCGCAGGCTCGCTTCACCTGGTCCCTGTCCTGTCCGTCCCTGATTCCAGTCCTGGTCCGGTTGCCCTGTCTGTTCAGTCGGTCAGGTCCCCATCATCTATCTTGTCTGTCCCGTCAGTCAAGTTGTCTGGTCTTTTAGTCTTGTTCTTCCACTGCGCAGCCCCTTTGTTCAATAAACTCTTGTTTATAACTCCTGTGTCTGCCTTACTGCTCCTGCATTTGGGTCTAACACTCAACCTGGTCCTTGGCGGTAACAACACTTGACCTCTGACCTTTGGATACAACTTATGAACAGTTCTGAACAGTGAACTTTATTTCCTGACCTCTGAAACAACATGTGTTAAACCTTTTATGAACTGTGACTGTGTTGAGGCTCCAGCATTCACTTACCCTGTGTGTCTTTATTCCCCATAGTTCCTGGTCTCGGAGGCAAGTGTTCCACCTGGTCCTGGTATGGGTTTCCCTAAGTGCCACATGGATGCTGTACGAGGAACTTGAATTCAGGGCAAATGCAGTACGACTGCAGGTTGACTTGCACGAATGTCGTTAGACTGTCCATTACTACGGCAGTACGACTGACTTCACCGCCATTCGTATGTTTTCCAGCACGAGCCACACACGAATGTGCCGACTGCTGTAGGAATGCTGTACGAGGCGTTCGAGTGAAGTTTGAATGCAGCACAAATTACACAAATGTTTCAATGTCAATTCCTACGGTATTCGTGCAATTCATGAACTAGTGTGATGGGGTGTCACCAACTACGTGTTTCTCCTCCGGGTCAAAGGGCCGACTGATGAGACGCTCCTTCTCCCTCTCCACAGAGGGAGAGGGAGAGCTGGCTGCTCTTCTGGCCCGGTTCCAAATATCCAGGCATTCGCTTGCTTCAGGCTCTCTGCTGGAGCATGTTTGAAGCCCGGTTGCCGTAGAAAATCACTAACAAATACAAACTTGCTTACTACGAGAAAACAACAGTAATGTGATCGTGATGACAACTTTTGCTAACTCCTCACCAATGAAATTATCCTGGTACTGGGAGCTCATTTTAAAAAGTAAAAAAAACTCAATTTCTGTTGAAATTTGCTAAATCCTGACCATGTGAAAGCATGTGTGAAATGCCCACATTCACCAGCGTGGAAATGACACCGTTGTTGCTATGACAATCACAACAATGACAGCCTGGACAATGTCCTTGACTGATGGATTGATTTTATTTAGGTAACTTCAATGTAAGTACATAATATAATGATAAATACATTAAAAATACATGGATGACAACAAAATGTCATCCATGTATCCACTTATTTCCACTGTGGTCCATTCTGATTTCTACTAAAGGAGATGAGGCAGAAACATTCAGCTTCGAGTCAAGTTACAACAACTGCGATTTTAATGTACATGTAACTGTTTTAGTTTCAATAAATGTTGTGAGCTCATGATTTGGGTGTTATTTTGAGCCACAGTACCTGGTTGTTCAATATTTTAGAAACATGGTATGTAAAAGGTAAAAACATCATGGTCTAATTAAGTTAATTCAGAGCTATTTGGTACATTTAAAGTGTACTGTGCAATAAATAACATTCTATCATAAGAAGACCTTGGTGTTGGAGATTGTCTTATGTCTCTTAAGTTGCATATTTTGAGAAAAGTGAAGGCTAAAGTTGCAAGAAATGACCATTTGTACTTGTCAACATGCTAAAGCTTCCTCCTCTATAGGACTCCCCCAACAGCGAGCAACATGCGCCGCCTCGGGTGATAACTGCCAAAAGCACAGCTATACCAAAGATTTGTGGGGAGAACTGCACTGTGAGCAATATTAGAGTCAAACAAAGCAGACAAAGTTTCAGCAGCACACTCACTCAATCAGCTGAGGAAGGGAATCCAAATAAAATGACAAACTAAACAATATACAGCTATGGTCACTCACATGTCCATCCTCCATGCATACATTACACTAGTCTCCAAATTTTTATAAGTTGTCTGCTTCAGTAAATAAATGTGCTAGTTATTATGGATTTTTGGCACGTGTATTTAGTCACTTCTGATTTAAATTAAGATCCCTTCACTTACTCACCCATCCTCTGTGATTCCTAAATAAGGATCAAATATGCTGACCCAGCAGAATATCTGAAAAACTAGAGCCAATCAAAAATTTCAAACATCATTTTCATTCTCAGTGGCCCAAAAGCAATAAAGTTAGACTATATTTATCATGGAAGCATTTTGGCTGTAGACCAGTGTTATTTATATTTCATAAAGTAGCTATTACTATGTAGGTTGTATTAATAGTCCCCAATTCTATTTTAAGATCAAATCTGAATAAAGACAGTTTAAGAATCTACATATCAATAGAAAATACATGTACAGCCTCATGATCACATGACGTATTGACTACTGTGAGAGATGCTACATAAGATAAGACTTTATTGTCCATAAAAAGGAAAATCAACTTACATAAACTGCCGAAGCCCCAAGACGTGAAAAACACATCAAACATTCATCATAAAACACTCAGCATAAAATAATGTTAAAACTAGTGTGTGGTCTGCAACAACATGTTCATTTGGTCTCCCTCTGATTTAAAAGTGCGATGGAGTGTGGCACAAATGAGTTCTTGTATCTCTTCCTCCTGTAAGGATGCACTCTGAAGCGCTTCCCAGAAGGAAGAAGCTCATATTCACGGTTCAGAACATGGGCTGAGTCTGTAGAGATTTTGTCCGCAAGTTGTAAGGCTTGTTTCCTGCACAGCTCTATGAATTTGTTATACTAATTCAGAGTGAATATACTACATACTAATAGAATTTCACTACAAGAATATGGCTATATAGCCACTGTTGATATTTAAAGTGTAGGTGACACCAAAAAATGTACACAAGTAATCACTAAAAATGATAAAATGTTGATATTTTAAAAAAAATAAAAAATATCCTGAAAAAAGTCGATAAGTGTGCAGGTGAAGGATAAACAGCTGGCTGAAGCCTGCGCTCCATTTCAGCCCTCAGCCTTATTGTTGCTATGTCATCAGGAGAACAGCACCTGCTGATTCAAGCCCAAATCAACTGCAAACACAGCGGAGGTCAAGCTGTTTTTGGACGATTTTTTTCCTAGTGTGGAGCTTTTTTTTTTTTTAAGGTTATTCTGAAGAAACTGTGGAGACACAGCCTGATAGTTTTGAGCCTTATTTAGTCCACAATGAAAGAGACTAATCCTTGGAGGAAAACCTTCACTCTGACAACAGTGACAATATTGGCAGAGTTTAGAATGATGATTCTAAAACAAATAAATAATGCAGGCGATTTTGGCACGCAGAAGATGATAAACTGTTGTTTTTTTTTTTTGGAGGGGGGGGGTTGCCAGCTCTTTGGTCGTAATCAACTGAAAAAAAAAGAAGAATAGTTTTACTATCGTGACATCAGAAAAAAGTGATGAGGAAGTGTGGATTTTTTTATTTGTTTTTTGTTTTAATATAGTCTTACCTGTCCTTTTCAGTGAGATCATTTGAAAACTTATCCAACTCTACAAAACAACGTCTGAAAATAATTGAATTCCTTCTGTCCTGGTTGAAGAAAAGTCCATTTGGACACAGGAGTTTGATGTCAGCAGCGCCAGCTCTAATCCGTTATTGCGGCTGATGGATCAAGTCTGCTGTTAATGAGCCGCTTTACACTGCAAGTTAAAAGACTCCCAGTCCCCCAGTCTGCACACAACTAAATAATCCCATGTTCCACAAAACAATAAAATAAAAGAATCTGAAAATAATCAGTTTGCCTCTGTTGAGTGGAGAAGCCGTGGACACTGTGTGTGCACACACTCATAAGTGTTCCACCTGCCAATCAAAAGTATTCTGCCCACGAAAATTAGCCGTCCTGACACTGAAAACACGGTACAGCTCTGACCTGAACCACTCAGTGGAAACGGGGCTGTCAGTAGCCAGTAAAAATCCATAAATTAATGGTGCTATTAAGATAATGGTTCTCGTGCAGACCCCACTTCCTCCTACTTCTCCAAAATTGGGACTCGCCAGGAAGTTCCTGGTTTTTAGTGGCACGCAGTTCAAAAATTTAATATTTATCTCTTCAGTAACTGCACACCAGGAAAGGACAAATTTCAAACTGTTGTTTAATTTTAGTCTTAAATACTAAAAGAAACCCATTACATAACGTTACCTACACGTTAAACCCAGAGGAAAAAGACGACTTGTCAGAGTTGGACTTGGTGATTTCCGATGTATGTTGAACGCAGCATTAATAACATGGGCACTGCAGAAGTGAGTGTTGTATTTCAGTGGTTTCCTGTTATGACAGAATAGTTTGCCTTGAGGAAATATATTTCAAGGGCTCGATTCCGTCCAGATAAACACCAATCTAAGTAAATGAGACCTGCAGACTCTCAGGGAGCATCGACCTGACAGTAGCCACATGCGCATATGTTCTGATATTTACATATCTGTCATTCGTTTACCTCCTCGACCTCTTCTGCAAACAATAAAGTTAAAATATGAATCACTGTGTGAATACAACCAGTTGTGTTCATGCGTTAGTGGCTTCTAATGGTACAGAAAAGCACAAATATTTGTTTGGTGAATCAGAGACCTTAATTTGGACAAAAACGTTTTACAGTTTAGTCGCTTTACTTCAAGTTCAGTTCAGGTATTTTAAGTCCACAGTTTACAGCTTATCTCATCGTCAACTTGTATGTACAACTGCTTGTTTAAAAGACTGAAAACAGTGAGGCGTCTGCTCGGTGACATGCTAACGCTTTAGCTAAGCTAGCTCCTGCGGCGTGTCCACCGACACGAGTGTCAACAAAGTCACGAGAACTTTTTTACACGCGTCGCAGACAACCTGACGCAACACGTAAGTTCATAACGTCGCCTTCATATCTTACCTGAAAATGAGTGAAGAGTGTCCTTCGACCTATACGACCATTATGAAAAGTTTCTTTTATTGTATTACAAATTAACTGCAGCTCCGTTGTTGGGCAACTTCCACTATGGAAACCAACAAGACCCCGCCCACCGAGCGCGAGGCCGTCTGGTCCACCCATGTGCCATAACGCCTGTAGGAGGCAGTGTGCAGTCACTTTCAAACCGTAAATAATCCATTTTTATTGCAGCACTTTTATGTTATTGGACTACAAATATGATACATTCAGTAATTTGTTGAGACATTATGTTGAATGAGTAGAGCCACAGTAATAAAACATCACTTGCGGCTCTGCAGGAATATATTATTAAGAGGTGGGATGACGTCACTGTCAAGTCATCAATCTGCAAGTCCCAAGTCAAGTCTCAAGTCAGCTTGCAAACAAATGGTGTCATTATGACTTGTGACTTGACTTGGGAATTGCTGGTTCATGACTTGAGAGTGACTTGAGTTTGTTAATGCCTGCCATGTTTGTGCCATGCATAAGTCATCTAACTGCCTGCCTGTGGGCACGTTATTACCGCTTTCTGTACCTACTTGCCCGTGGACTCACATCTCCTTAGACTTTGTAACCGGTTTTCTGTCATCAAAGTGCTGTAATTTCCCCAGGTTCTTTATGTAATAAACTGCCCTTTGCAAAGAACCAAATTGATATATTCCTCAAATTTATTTAAAATCACGTTGAAAACCAGGCCCGGGTCTCAACAGACGGACTCCATCTTGTGAAAGACCTCAAACACGGCTGGCACAACACTTTTATACAATACAATGTGGGCATTACAGTGGGTGTGTTTTAGTCTCACAATCCTAATCTTACTGGCTTCTCACAGACAGGGAAAGCCCTCCCTTTATCTGAAACTTGTGCATGCGTGATCAAAGTGAAACTTAACTCTTGTGTTGAGCCCTTGAAACCAGTTAGAACCAGGTTCCAGACACTTCCAAACAGATAACAGAACCAAATACTTTATAACTAACATAAAATAAAGAATTACCACAGATATTATCTAACAGGGCGTGGTTTTGACCGTTGTTGACTGGCTGTCTAAAACTGTTCGTTTCATTCCTCTGCCAAGCCTTCTGTCTGCTAAAAAAACAGCCAAAGTGATGCTGTCACAAGTAGAGTTACCTCATGATATTGTATCTGATTGTGGGCCACAATTTGTGTCTAATTTTTGGAGGGAGTTCTGCCATCTCATCAGGGCCATGTCTAGTTTAACCTCGGGCTACCATCCACTGGCCAATGGGCAAACAGAATGGCTCACGCAGGAGTTAGAGAAGGGTCTCCGGGTTCTCGCCTCACAGCATCCAGCATAATGGTCAGCACAACTCCCTTGGATTGACCTTGCTCATAACTTTACTCTCGGCTTCCACTGGATATTCTCCTTTCCATGTAGTTTATGGTCATCAACCTTATTTGTTTCCTCCTATTAACCTCAACTCCTCTGTTCCCTCAGCTCTGAGCTTGATTATCCATTGCCAATGAACCTGTGAGCAAGCCAGGAAGGCTTGCTCCCAGGTTATGCTCCACGGTGGCCTACAAAACCGCAGCTGACCATGGGAGGTCCACCATGCCATCATTCACTCCCGGACAGAAAGTGTGGGTCTCAACCCACCACCTTACCCTGAGAGGACTTCTCAAGAAATTGGCTCCCAGGTTTATTGGTCCCTTTCCGGTTTCCAAAATTATTAATCCTGTCTCTGTTCGTCTCCATCTCCCCAGGTCCATGCGCATTCATCCAATGTTTCATGTCAGTCATATCAAACCAGTCCGTTACAGTTCTTTATGCCCTCCGGCCGTTCCCCCTGCTCCCACCTGGTGTGTGAATGGTGGCCCTGTTTTTAACTGTGCGGTGGCTCCTGGACTGTTGCCATCATGGAGGTGGGTTCCAGTACCTGGTTGATTGGGAGGGTTATGGCCCTGAGAAGTGGTCGTAGACTCCCTCCCGCTTTGTGTTGGATCCCAGTCCCATCCACGACTTTAATGCCGCTCATCCTGATTCCCCTGGGCTGTCGGGAGTTGGCTGTAGTGGGGGGTGGGGTGCACTGGCAGGGTTTGAATTTGTGTCTTGTTTTCTGTTTTATTTTTTGGTCAGTTGTGTTATTTTCTTTTTTTTTTACTGATTCATGGTTTTCTGTGTGTTCTCTCTCTTGCTGGGTTTTCCTGCTTGGGTCTGTCTGTCTATCTCTGTCTCTCTTGTTTGTCTATGTGTTGTTGGTGGTGGGCGTCTCTCTTTCTCTCTCTGGCCATGCCCTTGTTCTGGTGCTTTCCATGCACACCTGTTCCTGATTTGTTGCTCATCACCTGGGTTATATAAGGTTCACTGGGTGCAGTAGTTCCTCGCCAGATTGATGCGCCTTGTACCTTCTCTCCAGCTCTGTTTCTCGTGTTCCATAATCCTGCCTGCCTTGTTTTGTTCCTGACCTCCTGCCTGTTTGATTGACCACACCCATTGCCTGATGTTTATGTACTGCTGTGTTTCTTGGACTGCCTTCTCATGTGCTAACCTGTGCTTTCCACACCACTAAAGCCTTTTACTAACCAGAGCTCCTCGTCTGAGCTTTGTATTTATGTCCAACTGTTTTTGACCAATCTGCCTGTCACAGCCCACCTGATCAGTTTGTCTAGCCTGGATGTGTCCTTCTTGGATGTGCTGCTCCCAGCACACCACGATGTAAAAGAGGATGCTGGGTACTACGGACTGGTAGAACATCCACAGGAGTTTCCTGCAGATGTTAAATGACAGCAGCCTAATCAGAAAGGCTGCTCTGTCCCTTAGGTTTTACAGTGTATTTACAGACCTATTATATATTGGTACAATAACTATCATACACATTTTACTGTGTCTTTATAGTCCAAGCTATTAAATATCAGTACATTAACTATCGTACAAGGTTTGTGTTATGTATTTGAGGAAATACACCTACGACTCCACCTGCAGGTGGATCACAGACTTCCTGACGGACCAGAGTCAGCGTGTGAGGCAGGGAAAGAATGTCTTGAACACTCGGGCTCTCAGCACAGGATCTCCACAGGGCTGTGTCCTTTCCCCTCTGCTCTTCTCCCTGTACACTAACTGCTGCACCTCCAGCCACAAGTCCGTAAAGCTCATCAGGTTTGCGGACGACACCACCCTCATCGGACTCATTTCGGATGGGGATAAGTCTACCTACAGGAGGGAGGTGGACCGGCTGGTGACCTGGTGCAGCAGCAACAACTTGGAGCTCAACGCCCAGAAAACAGTGGAGATGACTGTGGACTTCAGGAAAGCCACAGCCGGGGCCTTCCTCGCCCTCACCAACAGCCCCATCACCACTGTGGACTGTCACCGCTTCCTCGGCACCACTATCACCCAGGACCTCAAGTGGGAGTCAACCATCAGCTCCCTCATCAAGAAGGCCCAGCAGAGGATGTACTTCCTGCGGCAGCTGAAGAAGGCCAAGCTGCCTGTCCAGCTGATGGTGCAGTTCTACACGGCCATCATCGAGTCCATCCTCTGCTCCTCCATCATGGTGTGGTATGCCGGGGCCACAGCCAGGGACAGACACAGACTGCAGCGCATTGTGGCCTCTGCTGAGAAGGTGATCGGCTGTAGCCTTCCATCTCTCCACGACCTGCACGTCTCCAGGACTCTGGGCCAAGCAGGTCAGATCACAGCTGACCCTTCTCACCCTGCACACGGTTTATTCGAACCACTCCCCTCGGGCAGGAGGCTACGGTCCATCCGAACCAGAATCTCCCGCCATAAGAACAGTTTCTTCTCCTCTGCCGTTAAACTCATGAACACCTCATAACTCAGTCACCTTAACCTTAACTCTGTCACTTTATCATTTTATCACGGGTCACTTTAGACAATGTACTCTGGTTTTTAATTGCACTCCTCCCACTGCTCTGTTGTTCTGTTTGTGTCGTTGTACATAGCCTTTCATATTTCATATTTCTATTTCATATTTTATCTTATATTTTATATTATTTTAGCACATATTTTATCTTAGCATTTAATATTGCTCTCTGTTTAATGTTGCACCATTATACCAAAGCAAATTCCTAGTCTGTGAATCCTGTTCATTGGCAATGGCAATAAACTTCTGAGTTCTGAAATAACAGTATTTGTACGCTTTGGGAAGGCACTACTTTTTGTTGTCTAGCACAGTTGTCAGTGTACCTGTTTGGTTGAGTGATGTGTCAGCGCATTGACACCTGTTAACTGAATTTGCACTTGAACAGTAAAAGTCCTGAAACTGTATCTCGTGATTCAGATAATTATTTAATGCTGTTAATGTGAGTGAGAAACATAACAGTTTGGGGTCAGGCTGGTCCACATGGAAAAATAAATATTGTTATATCACTCTTTGTAATCATTCATGCAACATCTGGACAGAGGAAGGAAGACTGGGAAGTCTGTGTAATATTGACAGACTACAGTCCAACCTACTACTACTGCTACTACTACAGTCCAAGCTCTAAAATATTGGTACAATAACTATCATGAGTATTTTACTGTGTATTTACAGTCCAAGCTCTTAAATATTGGTATAATATCTGTCATACGCAGCTGGTCTGCTCTGTGTCAGCCTGATCCTGTCAGATCTCAGAAGCTAAACAGAGCAGGATCTGGTTAGTATTTGGATGGGAGACCTCTGTGGAATACCAGAGGCTGTGTGTTTCTCCAGGTAAAACTGGAGTTGCATCAGGAAGGGCATCCGGCGTAAAACTTGTGCCAATTACTGATGCGGATCTGGCTGTATCCGCTGTGGCGATCCCAAACAAAATCGGGAGCTGTTGGGGAAAGTGTAGTGACACGGACCCACAACAGGGGGCGCAAATGAACGGTCAATAGATGAGCCAAAAGGTAACAATTTAATGTTGTGAATGTGCACAACGATGATACAGACAATCACAGAATCTGACAGCAGTCAATACACCAAGGTGACGTGTGGGCAGGCTCGAGGATAGAAGACGTCTGTCCTGATAAGAGCCGGAACCACACGATTTCCACTGCCACAGAACCCGGAGAATACTGGAGCCGCCAAGTCCCGAATTCCCAGGTGATCACCGTCCCCGACTGTCGGATCTGGTACTGCTGGCGAGGAGCACAAACAGTGAGATGTGGGTGTGTGCACACCCAGTAACAAAAACAGTCAGAAGGTGGAAAGTCACCTCCACCTCTAATCACACACTCGTGCAGCTCCTGTCAACCACTTATCTGGTTGGGGGGTGAAGCGAAGCCGTCGCTGATCACACCAAACGCCAATCCCACAGATAAGGAAACACTTACAGGAAAACGGCTGCAAAGAAGTTCAGACTGTTAGTCAATGTTTTCAGTTTAGCAGAGAATTACCTTCACAGGTAGATGATATCTCGACAGCGAGGTGGAGATGACATCTGGCTTTTATGGAGTGATGAAATGATGGGTGACAGCTGTCATGAGTTGATGTGTGACAGCTGTCACTCCCGGTTGTGTCCGTGGCGGCAGCGCCCTCTCCTGCCTGAAGCCCGCACTTCAGGCAGGGCGCCCTCTGGTGGTGGGTCAGCAGTACCTCCTCTTCTGGCGGCCCACACAACAGGACCCCCCCCCCCCAACGGGCGCCTCCTGGCGCCCGACCAGGCTTGTCCGGGTGACGTCGGTAGAAGTCGGCCAGGAGGGCCGGGTCCAGGATGAAGCTCCTCTTCACCCAGGAGCGTTCTTCAGGTCCATACCCCTCCCAGTCCACCAGATACTGAAACCCCCGGCCCTTCCGACGGACGTCCAGGAGCCTGCGAACCGTCCATGCAGGCTCCCCATCGATGATCCGGGCAGGAGGCGGCGCCGGTCCGGGAGCACAGAGGGGTGAGGTGTGGTGTGGCTTGATCCGGGAAACATGAAAAACCGGGTGGACCCGCAGTGAAGCTGAGAGCTGGAGCTTCGGACTGAGGACTTTGAGGATCTTGAATGGACCAATATACCTGTCCTTGAGTTTGGGTGAGTCCACTTGGAGGGGGATGTCCTTCGATGAAAGCCACACCTCCTGCCCAGGCTGGTAAGCAGGGGCCGGGGAATGCCGGCGGTCTGCATGGGCCTTAGCCCTCGTCCGGGCATTCAACAAGGCAGAACAGGCGGTGCGCCACACCCGACTGCATCTTCGCAGGTGGGCCTGGACCGAGGGCACACCGACCTCTCCCTCCACCACGGGGAACAATGGGGGCTGGTACCCCAGACACACCTCAAATGGGGTGAGGCCGGTGGCAGAGGACACCTGGCTGTTATGGGCGTACTCAATCCAGGCCAGATGGTGACTCCAGGCTGATGGGTGCGCGGATGTAACACAGCGGAGGGCCTGTTCAAGTTCTTGGTTGGCCCACTCTGCCTGTCCATTTGTCTGAGGGTGATACCCGGACGAGAGGCTCACGTTGGCCCCCAGTTCTCTGCAGAAACTCCTCCAAACCTGTGAGGAGAACTGAGGACCACAGTCTGAGACAATGTCAGTTGGTATCCCATGCAGACATACGACGTGGTGGACCAGGAGGTCTGCTGTCTCCTGGGCCGTAGGGAGCTTTGGGAGAGCCACGAAGTGGGCCGCCTTGGAGAAATGGTCCACTATCGTGAAGATGGTCGTCATGCCCTGGGACGGCGGGAGGCCCGTGACAAAGTCCAGGCCAATGTGAGACCAGGGGCGACGAGGCACCGGAAGCGGTTGCAGAAGTCCTTGTGTCTTGGAGTGGTCTGCCTTGCCCCTGGCACAGGTAGTGCAGGCCTGGACATACTCCCGGACGTCGGCCTCCATGGACGCCCACCAGAAGCGCTGCCGGACAACTGCCACGGTCCTACGCACCCCTGGATGACAGGAGAGCTTGGACCCGTGACAGAAGTCCAAGACTGCAGCTCTGGCCTCTGGTGGGACGTATAAACAGTTCTTTGGTCCAGTTCCGGGGTCCGGGCTCCGTGCCAGGGCCTCCCGGATGGTCTTCTCCACGTCCCAGGTGAGGGTGGCCACAGTAGTGGACTCTGGAATGATGGGCTCCGGTGGATCCGACAGCTCAGTCTTGACCTCATCTTCATGCACCCGGGACAAGGTATCCGATCTCTGGTTCTTGGTCCTGGGGCGGTAGGTGATTCGGAAGTCAAAACGCCTGAAGAACAGTGACCAGCGGGCTTGCCTGGGGTTCAGCCGCTTGGCGGTCCTGATATACTCCAGGTTCCGATGGTCAGTGAAAACCATGAACGGCACAGACGCTCCCTCCAACAGGTGTCTCCACTCCTCAAGAGCCTCTTTCACCGCAAGGAGTTCTCGATTGCCGACGTCATAGTTCCGTTCAGCTGGGGTCAACCTGCGAGAAAAGTAGGCACACGGGTGAAGAACCTTATCGGTCTCTCCGCTCTGGGATAGCACGGCTCCTATCCCTGAGTCAGAGGCGTCCACTTCAACCATGAACTGGCGGCTAGGGTCGGGCTGCACCAGAACTGGTGCAGATGAGAACCGGCGTTTCAACTCCATGAACGCGGCTTCGCACCGATCCGACCAAGTGAAGGGGACTTTTGGAGAGGTCAGGGCTGTCAGGGGGCTAACTACCTGAATGTAGCCCTTAATGAACCTCCTGTAGAAATTTGTGAAGCCGAGGAACTGTTGCAGCTTCCTACGGCTTGTTGGTTGGGGCCAATCTCTCACCGCCGCAACCTTGGCCGGATCAGGGGTGACGGAGTTGGAGGAGATGATGAACCCCAGGAAGGAAAAAGAGGTGCGGTGAAACTCACACTTCTCACCCTTCACAAACAGCCGGTTCTCCAACAACTGCTGCAGGACCTGACGTACATGCTGGACATGAGTCTCAGGGTCCGGGGAAAAGATGAGTATGTCATCCAGATATACGAAGACGAATCGGTGCAGGAAGTCCCGCAAGACGTCATTAACCAAAGCTTGGAACGTCGTGGGGACGTTAGTGAGGCCGAACGGCATGACCAGGTACTCAAAATGACCTAATGGGGTGTTGAATGCCGTCTTCCATTCGTCTCCCTTCCGGATCCGAACCAGGTTGTACGCATTCCTAAGGTCCAGTTTGGTGAAAATTTGGGCTCCATGCAGGGGCGTGAACACTGAATCCAACAGGGGTAAAGGGTATCGATTATGAACCGTTATGTCGTTCAGCCCCCTGTAATCAATGCATGGACGGAATCCGCCATCTTTCTTGCCCACAAAAAAGAAACCTGCACCCATCGGGGAGGTGGAATTCCGGATCAACCCGGCAGCTAAGGAGTCCCGGATGTAGGTCTCCATTGATTCGCGCTCGGGACGTGAGAGATTGTACAGCCTGCTGGACGGGAACTCAACGCCCGAGACCAAATCAATGGCACAATCGTACAGATGGTGCGGGGGAAGGGTGAGTGCCAGATCCTTGCTGAAGACATCAGCAAGATCGTGGTACTCAACCGGCACCGCCGTCAGATTGGGAGGGACTTTAACCTCCTCATTAGCGTTTACACCGGGAGGAACCGAGGATCCTAAACAATTCCGGTGGCAGGTTTCGCTCCACTGAGCCACAACCCCAGACGGCCAATCAATCCGGGGATTGTGTTTAATCATCCATGGGAAGCCCAAAATCACGCGGAAGGTAGAAGGAGTTACAAAAAACTCAATCTCCTCCCGGTGATTCCCAGACACTACCAGGGTTACAGGTAGTGTCTTGTGTGTGATAAAAGGGAGAAGAGTGCCATCTAGTGCTTGCACCTTCACTGGCAAAGAAAGCGCCACCAGAGGGAGCCCTACCTCCCTTGCCCATCTGCTATCCAGCAGATTCCCTTCTGACCCCGTGTCCACCAGTGCTGGGGCTTGACGGGTTAAATCCCCGCTCAGGATTGTAACTGGGAGTCGTGTTGAAAGATGTGTATGACCCACGGGAATGTTTTGACCCCCCCCAGCCCAGTCTCTAAGGGCGGGCGTTTGTGTTTTGACCGTTTGGGGCAGACTCTCTGCCCAAAACAGTTCTGAGCTCCCTCACAAACCCAGTATAAGAGGCAAGGAGCCGTGAACTTTGTTCCCAAAGCACTGTAGCCCAAGTGCGTGCCTTACCTCGAAGCAAATTAATCACGTAAGGCACCTTACTGGCGTCAGACGCGTACATCACGGGACGCTGTGCAAAGACGAGCGAACACTGCATAAGAAAGTCCGCGCACGTCTCCACACAACCTCCGTACGGCTCTGCGGGGCTTATGTATGCTTCAGGGGATAGTGGGGGGTGTCGTTGAATGACCAGTGGAATGTCTGTATTCGGCACCCGGTCAGCAGGAGGAGGAGCTGCAGCAGCGCCCTGAGCGCGCGCTTCCACCTGCGCGGTGAGAGCCTCCATCCTGCGATTAAGGATGATGTTTTGCTCGGTCATCAGGTCCATCCGAGCGGTAAAGGCGGTGAGGATGTGCTGCAACTCACCAATCACGCCTCCAGCCAACGCCTGTGCACCCTGCTCTTCCATTGGCTGTCCAACAGAAGGTTGACGCCCCTCGGGATCCATGACATTGGCCGAGATATCCTGTTGGGGAAAGTGTAATGACACGGACCCACAACAGGGGGTGCAAAAGCACGGTCAATAGATGAGCCAAAAGGTAACAATTTAATGTTGTGAATGTGCACAATGATGATACAGACAATCACAGAATCTGACAGCAGTCAATACACCAAGGCGACGTGTGGGCAGGCTCGAGGATAGAAGACGTCTGTCCTGATAAGAGCCGGAACCACACGATTTCCACCGCCACAGAACCCGGAGAATACTGGAGCCGCCAAGTCCCGAATTCCCAGGTGATCACCGTCCCCGACTGTCGGATCTGGTACTGCTGGCGAGGAGCACAAACAGTGAGATGTGGTTGTGCACACCCAGTAACAACAACAGTCAGAAGGTGGAAAGTCACCTCCACCTCTAATCACACACTCGTGCAGCTCCTGTCAACCACTTATCTGGTTGGGGGGTGAAGCGAAGCCGTCGCTGATCACACCAAACGCCAATCCCACAGATAAGGAAACACTTACAGGAAAACGGCTGCAAAGAAGTTCAGACTGTTAGTCAATGTTTTCAGTTTAGCAGAGAATTACCTTCACAGGTAGATGATATCTCGGCAGCGAGGTGGAGATGACATCCGGCTTTTATGGAGTGATTGTTGTATGGCTGGGCATGCCTGGCTGCCTTTTGTTTCTGTCTTCTGTTCTGTCTTTTGTTTTTCCTTCCAGGTGGCTTGCGTTTAGGACTGAGTGGCTAACATTAGTACAGTCAGTAAATGTGGTGTCCCTCACACCATATTATATTGAGCTGTTATGTTAGTCGTTTAATCAGCTTCCACTGCAGTGAAGAATGTGAACTGGGTGTTCCATGCCTGCAGGGTGGGAAGCTGATTAGTGATTAAGCCAGGAAGTGTTTGCTGTTTATGTACACCTTTGAGTGGTCTCTCTGTGTGTGGAGTGTGGACTCACATAATGGTTTCTTCTTTCACAGACTCGGTTTGTCGCAGCCACCTGGGGGGTGTCGGTGGGGTCCTTGGGTCCGAACTGTTTCTGGCTCCGGACCGTTTGTGCTGCTGGGAGCACACCGTCATTCCACCACGCCAGACCGCGCACTCATTTGTTATATTGTAGCACATCACTGTTATGTTATTAAATTCAGTTATCCTTTGTACCGTGCTCTGCTTATTTCATACTGGGTCCTTCAAACGCTGGTCGGTTCTCCGTCCTGCGTCCGACACATAACAGTGATGAAATGATGGGTGACAGCTCATGAGTTGATGTGTGACAGCTGTCACTCCCGGTTGTGTCCGTGGCGGCAGCGCCCTCTCGTGCCTGAAGCCCGCACTTCAGGCAGGGCGCCCTCTGGTGGTGGGCCAGCAGTACCTCCTCTTCTGGCGGCCCACACAACAGGAGCAGCCGAATGAACAACAACATCTGTCATACATCTTTTATTGTGTGTTTACAGTCCAAGCTCTTAAATATCGGTACAATAACTATCATACATGTTTTATTGTGTATTTACAGTCTCTTAAATATTTTACAGTAACTATCATACATGTTTTATTGTGTATTTACAGTCTCTTAAATATCGGTACAATAACTCTCATACATGTTTTATTGTGTATTTACAGTCCAAGCTCTTAAATATCGGTACAATAACTCTCATACATGTTTTATTGTGTATTTACAGTCCAAGCTCTTAAATATCGGTACAAAAACTATCATTAGGATTTTACTGTGTATTTACAGTCAAAGCTATTAAATATCAGTACAATAACTATCATAAGTATTTTACTGTGTATTTACAGCCCAAGCTCTTAAATATCGGTACAATAACTATCATACGTGTTTTATTGTGTATTTACAGTCTCTTAAATATCAGTACAATAACTATCATAAGGATTTTACTGTGTATTTACAGTCCAAGCTCTTAAATATTGGTACAATAACTATCATACATGTTTTATTGTGTATTTACAGTCCAAGCTCTTAAATATCGGTACAATAACTATCATCAGTGTTTTACTGTGTATTTACAGTCTCTTAAATATCGGAACAATAACTATCATACATGTTTTATTGTGTATTTACAGTCTCTTAAATATCGGTACAATAACTATCATACATGGGCAGCACGGTGGCTTAGTGGTTAGCACAGTTGCCTCCCCATGTTTGCGTGGGTTTCCTCCGGGTGCTCCGGTTTCCTCTCACATCCAAAGATATGCGGGTTAGGTGGATTGGAGTCTTTAAATTGTCCATAGCTGTGTGTGTGTGTGTGTGTGTGTGGGTGGGTGTGTCTGTGTTTGTTTGTCTGTTTGTGGCCCTGCGACAGACTGGCGTCCTGTCCTGGGTGTACCGTGCCTCGCGCTCTATGACTGCTGGGATAGGCTCCAGCCCCCTGCGACCCTTAATTGGAGTAAGCGGTAGAAGATGAATGAATGAACTATCATACATGTTTTACTGTGTATTTACAGTCCAAGCTCTTAAATATCGGTACAGTAACTATCATAAATATTTTACTGTGTATTTACAGTCTCTTAAATATCGGTACAATACCTATCATTCAAAGGATTCAAAGGATTCAAAAGAATTTTATTGTCACATGCACAAAAGAACATGTTCCCTGCACAATGAAATGTGTCTACTGCATTTAACCCGTCCTAATTGCCAATTAGGAGCAGAAGTCGTTATTAGGCGCCCGGGGACCAGCTTCAGATGTACATCCCTGCCTTGGTCAACAGCAGGGCTGAGCAAACCAAGACCGACCCATAACAAAATACATAAACACATATAAAAAAGCACACACGAGGGAACAAGAGAGAAAAAAAAACCCTCATAGCCGCTGCGTTACACAGCAGCAATGAAGAAAAAACCCCCCATCATCACAGAAAAACAATAATCACACAGACCTCAAAGACATAGGACGACAACCGAGATTTGAAGGTCCAGTTTATCAGAACACTCCGGAGGCAGCCTATTAGGCGCCGTCAACGGCCTTGTCCGACAATCCTGGAAGGGGGAGGGGCTCAGCCCTGAGCAGTCCACTGTCCACAGTCAACGTCAGAGCTGGAGAAGCTGGGGGGAGGGGAATGACCAGGGAGCGAGGCTTAAGTGTTGATCTTCTTGAGGAGGTTTTTTATCACAGCGGCCTTGGAGTGCAGCTGTGTTTTGGGGAGGCCAAATGAATATCCAGATTAGCAGACGCCTGAAAGATTCCACAGTTCTGAGAACAGAGTGGCTCTCAATACATCTGAATGTAGAATGTGGTCTTCACTGACGGTCAAAGCGGATTTCCAGAGCTGCAATCCTGCCCGAGATGTTTTCCAGCGTGCGGTTAACACCCGCCGACTGCGCAGCCACTGCCTTCCCAATCGAATCAATCATGTAGGGCAGCCTGGAAGGCCCAATTAATGCTGCCTGCACTTTCTTAATTTTCCGGTAAATCAGCGCCATGCCTGCTCCACACAGCAGAAAGCCGGTCACCACCAAGCCAAATATATACACATCTTCGACATCCTCCACAGAAAGCGTGTATAGGCACACGACCTGCCATCTCCTCCACGAGTCCATCACGTAACCCATCACATGCGTCCCGGCAAGACAGGTCGGGTCCTCCGCCCCCGAATGTCTTGTGGAAAAAATAGTGTCAATTGCGTTCAGAGACCACTTTAACAGATCCATTTTTGTCGTTTTCCAGAAGAGCAAAGCTGCAGCCTCACAGACAACACACCACAGAAGCAGGAAAGATAAGGAGGGAGGGAGAAGAGAAAAATGCGTCCGTCTCGGCCGAGTGCAAGCTGGCAAAAAAAAATAAATAAAATAAAATAAAAATCATAAGTATTTTATTGTGTATTTACAGTCCATGCTCTTAAATATCGGTAAAATACCTATCATACGTGTTTTACTGTGTATTTACAGTCAAAGCTATTAAATATCAGTACAATAACTATTATAAGTGTTTGACTGTGTATTTACAGTCCAAGCTCTTAAATATCTGTACAATAACTATCTTAAGTGCTTTACTGTGTATTTACAGTCTCTTAAATATCAGTACAATAACTATCATAAGTATTTTACTGTGTATTTACAGTCCAAGCTCTTAAATATCGGTACAATAACTATCATATGTGTTTTATTATGTATTTACAGTCTCTTAAATATCAGTACAATGACTATCATAAGTATTTTACTGTGTATTTACAGTCAAAGCTATTAAATATCAGTACAATAACTATTATAAGTGTTTGACTGTGTATTTACAGTCCAAGCTCTTAAATATCGGCACCATAACTATCACAAGTATTTTACTGTGTATTTATAGTCCAAACTCTTACATATCTGTACAATAACTATCATAAGTGTTTTACTGTGTATTTACAGTCCAAGCTCTTAAATATTGGGACAATATCTGTCAGCCTGATCCTGTCAGATCTCAGAAGCTAAACAGAGCAGGATCTGGTTAGGACTTGTATGGGAGACCTCTTTGGAACACCAGAGGCTGTGTGTTTCTCCAGGTAAAACTGGAGTTGCGTCAGGAAGGGAACCAATTACTGATGCGGATCTGGCTGTATCTGCTGTGGCGATCCCAAACAAAACCGGGAGCAGCTGAATGAACAACAACAACAATATCTGTCATACATCTTTTATTGTGTGTTTACAGTCCAAGCTCTTAAATATTGGTACAATAACTATCAAGCGTGTTTTATTGTGCATTAACAGTCCAAGTTATTAAATATCAGGACATTACTTATCATACATGTTTGACTGTGTGTTTACAGTCCAAGCTCTTAAATATCTGTACAATAACTATCATAAGTGTTTTACTGTGTATTTACAGTCCAAGCTCTTAAATACTGGGACAATATCTGTCATACGCAGCTGGTCTGCTCTGTGTCAGCCTGATCCTGTCAGATCTCAGAAGCTAAACAGAGCAGGATCTGGTTATACTTGTATGAGAGACCTCTTTGGAATACCAGAGGCTGTGTGTTTCTCCAGGTAAAACTGGAGTTGCGTCAGGAAGGGCATCCGGCATAAAACTTGTGCCAATTACTGATGCAGATCTGGCTGTATCCGCTGTGGCGATCCCAAACAAAACCGGGAGCAGCCGAATGAACAACAACGACAATATCTGTCATACATCTTTGATTGTGTGTTTACAGTCCAAGCTCCCAAGCCAGCCGAGAAACGTAGTCCCTCCAGCGTGTCCTGGGTCTTCCCTGGGGCCTCCTCCCAATGGGACGTGCCCGGAACACCTCTCCAGTGAGGCGTCCAGGGGGCATCCGGAAAAGATGCCCGAGCTACCTCAACTGACTCCTTTCGATGTGGAGGAGCAGCAGCTCGACTCCGAGCTCCTCCCGAGTGACCGAGCTCCTCACCCTATCTCTAAGGGAGCACTCAATCACCCTGCAGAGGAAACTCATCTCGGCCGCTTGTACTTGCGATCTCATTCTTTTGGTCATGAGCCAAATCTTATGACCATAGGTGAGGATCGGAACATAGCTCGATCGGTAAATCGAGAGCTTTGCCCCCCTACTCAGCTCTCTCTTCACCACAACGGTCCGATACAGCGACCGCATCACTGCCGATGCTGCACCGATCCGTCTATCGATCTCAGGCTCCATCCGTCCCTCACTCGTGAACAAGACCCTGAGATACTTAAACTCCTCCACTTGAGGCAAGGACACTCCACCAAACTGAAGAGGGCAAAGCACCTTTTTCCGGTCGAGAACCATGGCCTCGGATTTGGAGGTGCTGATTTTCATCCCGGACGCTTCACACTCGGCTGAAAACCGCCCCACGCTGAATGTCCTGATTTGACGAAGCCAACAGAACCACATCGTCCGCAAACAACAGAGACGAGATTCTGTGGTTCCAAAACCAGACCCCCTCTACACCCTGGCTGCGCCTAGAAATTCTGTCCATAAAAATAATGAACAGAACCGGTGACAAAGGGCAGCCCTGGCGGAGGCCAACGTGCACTGGAAACAGGTTTGACTTACTACCGGCAATGCGAACCAAGCTCCTGCTGTGGTCGTACAGGGACCGGATAGCCCTTAGCAAAGGACCCCGGACCCTGTACTCCCGGAGCACTCCCCACAGGGTGCCCCGAGGGACACGGTTGAACGCCTTCTCCAGATCCACAAAACACATGTGGACTGGTTGGGCGAACTCCCATGAACCCTTGAGCACCCGATGGAGCATGTAGAGCTGGTCCAGTGTGCCGCGACCAGGACGAAAACCACACTGCTCCTCCTGAATCCGAGGTTCGACCTTCGGTCGAATTCTCCTCTCCAGTACTCTGGAATAGACCTTACCGGGGAGGCTGAGGAGTGTGATCCCCCTATAGTTGGAACACACCCTCCGGTCCCCCTTCTTAAACAGAGGAACCACCACCCCGGTCTGCCAATCCAGGGGCACTGTCCCCGATCGCCACGTGATGTTGCAGAGGTGTGTCAGCCAAGACAGTCCCACAACATCCAGAGACTTAAGGTACTCAGGATGGATTTCATCCACCCCAGGAGCCTTGCCACCGAGGAGCTTTCTAACCACCTTGGTGACTTCAGCCTGTGTAATGGATGAGTCCGCCTCTGAGTCCCCAGTCTCTGCTTCCTCTTCGGAAGACGTGACGATGGGATTGAGGAGATCCTCGAAGTACTCCTTCCACCGCCCGACAACATCCCCAGTCAGGGTCAACAGCTCCCCACCCGCACCATAAACAGTGCTGGTGGAGAGCTGCTTCCGCCTCCTGAGGCACTGGATGGTTTGCCAGAATCTCTTCGAGGCCGACCGATAGTCCTCCTCCATGACCTCCCCGAACTCCTCCCAGACCCGAGTTTTTGCCTCTGCGACCGCACAGGCTGCAGCTCGCTTGGCCTGCCGGTACCTGTCAGCTGCCTCTGGTGTCCCACCTACCAACAAAGATAAGTAGGACTCCTTCTTCAGCTTGACGCCATCCCTTACTTCCGGTGTCCACCACCGGGTTCGGGGATTGCCGCCGCGACAGGCACCAGAGACCTTGCGACCACAGCTACGAGCGGCCACATCGACAATGGAGATGGAGAACATGGTCCACTCGGACTCCATGTCTCCAACCTCCCCCGGGGTCTGGGAGAAGCTCTCCCGCAGGTGGGAGTTGAAGACCTCGCTGACAGAGGGTTCCGCCAGTCGTTCCCAGCAGACCCTCACGATACGTTTGGGCCTGCCAGGTCTGACCGGCTTCCTCCCCTCCCAGCGGATCCAACTCACCACCAGGTGGTGATCGGTCAACAGCTCTGCCCCCTCTTCACTCCAGTGTCCGAGACACGTGGCCGAAGGTCAGATGATACGACTACAAAGTCGATCATCGACCTCCAGCTCAGGGTGTCCTGGTGCCACGTGCACGAACATGGTGTTCATGATGGACAAACTGTGACTAGCACAGAAGTCCAACAACTGAACACCACTCAGGTTCAGATCGGGGAGGCCGTACTTCCCGATCACCCCCCTCCAGGTCTCACTGTCGCCGCCCACGTGGGTGTTGAAATCCCCCAGGAGAACAATGGAGTCCCCAGTCGGAGCGCTATCTAGTACCCCTCCCAGGGACTCCAGGAAGGTCGGGTACTCTGCACTGCTGCTCGGCCCGTAGGCCGAGACAATGGTGAGAGACCTGTCCCCGAACCTCTCGTTCACCGGAGTGAACTCCAACACATGGCGACTGAGCTGGGGAGCAATAAGCAATGCGACCCCAGCTCTCCGCCTCTCCCCATGGGTAACGCAAGAAAAATGAAGCGTCCAGCCCCTCTCCAGGAGTTGGGTACCAGAGCCCAAGCTGTGCGTGGAGGTGAGCCCGACTATCTCTAGTCGGTATCTCTCAACCTCCCGCACAAGCTCAGGCTCCTTCCCCCCTAGCGAGGTGACATTCCACGTCCCAACAGCCAGGGGCTGTGAGCATGAACCGGGCCGCCGGGCCACCCGCCCTCGACCGCCACCCAATCCTCTCTGCACCTGACCCCCATGGCCCCCTCTGCAGGTGGTGAACCCACAGGAGGGCGGGCCCATGTTGTTCTTTCGGGCTGAGCCCGGCCGGGCCCCATGGGCTAAGGCCGGACCACCAGGCTCTCGCGCGCGAGCCGCAACCCCAAGCCTGGCCATACCGGGTGACGTCTCGGTCCTTGATTTTTTACTGGTCATGGAGGTTCTGAACTGCCCTTAGTCTGACCCATCACCTAGGACCTGTTTGCCTTGGGAGACCCTACAGGGAGCACAAAGCCCCCCACAACATAGCTCCTAGGATCATCCGGGTACGCAAACTCCCCCACCACGATAAGGTGGCAGCTAGAGGGGGAGTGTGTGTATTTACAGTCTAATCTATTAAGTACAGGTACAATAACTATCATAAATATTTTACTGTGTTTACAGTCCAAGCTATTAAATAGTAGTACAATAACTATCATAAGGGTTTTATTGTATATTTACAGTCCAAGCTCTTAAATATTGGTACAATAACTACCATAAATATTTTACTGTGTTTTTACAGTCCAAGCTCTTAAATATTGGTACAATAACTATCATAAGGGTTTTATTATATATTTACAGTCCAACCTATTAAATATCGGTACAATAACTATCATAAATTTTTTACTGTGTTTTTACAGTCGAAGCTATTAAATATCGCTACAATAAGTATCATAAGTGTTTTTATCGTGTATTTACATTCGACTGTCTTGAAAAGCTGTAACTGCGGCGGCTGTATCGGTACACATCTCTTATCAAGTGTACCGGTCGATATGCATTGTGGGAACTGTAGTTTGCTTCAAATGGTCACTCTGTATGAGAGACGGTTTTCTTCCACAAAAGAACTTCATTTCCCAGTAGCAGGACAGACCTACGGCGTTTCACGTGTGTATATGGCGTTGTGCAACTCTGTGTGACAGATTACCGTCAGAAAAACACTTGTGGAGGTTGGCGTTTGTGCTCCGGATTCTATGGGAAAATGATGGGCTCCCGAATCAAGTAAGAGTGTGTGTTTTGCGGTTTGTGTGAGAGTGGGTTGTGTGTTTAGTTCTGCGCAGTCATTGGGGCGCAAAAGGCCCCGAGTGACTGCGACACGATCCAGGATGAAAACACAAAAACAAAGGCTAAAACAGCACTTCTTAAAAGCTTTCACGCAAAAACACATGCTGGACAAACATGTCGATGTCGTTCTCCAACAATAAACGATCAACCCTCTAATAGGTGGGAACATGTTCCAGTCTGTACGTGAGATTTTCTGATGTTTTTGACAACAGGAAGCATGGATTTTGCAATAATCTCTTATAATAATGCCCTCATAAAGCACCGATATCAAGCAGACAGGATACACAACATTAATGTTGACACACACCGTGTGTGTGTGTGTGTGTGTGTGTGTGTGTGTGTGTGTGTGTGTGTGTTTGGAGGGTGCGGCTGTGGAACATTTTCTCTCCTAAACTACACGAGAATCAGTCATAGAGTCATGGTTCATAAAACACTGGATAATATTCTGGAATATTGTGTGGATGTTACGCACAGGATCAGAAGGTAGACAAAGTCATGTTTGTATATCCACCTAATTCTGAAATTGGAGTGATGTTCTAAACTGTGGAGACATCATGCAAATCACTTTGTGGTAAAAGGTTTGGGTTCAGGCAGCAGAATGAATATTGTGATTTCACTGTATGTAATTCAATCACACAACATCTGGACTGATGAAGGAAGACCAGAAGACTTGTTAGTGGAATGAAGATTTTCAAGAAAGTATGGAGGTTGGTGATGAAGTGGGATAGTCAGAGAGATGACAAAAGGAGATGCAGTGTCAGGTGAAAAGACTACGTAGAGGACACACAGCTGTAGATGATGCTGAGCACAAAGGAAGGCGAAAATGACATTGATTGGTCAGAAAAGAAGACAGAGCTGGAAAGGATGTGCTGCACAGGGTGGCAGTTTGCAGCGAGCAGGTGGCGACAAGCACAGCGAAGCCACAGCAAATATAGGGGGTCTGGGGGTGTGCCCTGGGAAATTGTTAAAAAACTGGGTGCTATTTTGTGACTTCTGGTTTGTTTTGAGTGTCATTTTTGTTGTTTTGATGTGCAGATTATTTTAGAAGTACTTGTATTTGAACCCCTGCTCAAACATTATTAATAACTAGGTAGTTTGGACCAGTTCTTGTTTTGATTTCAGCTTTTGAAAGTTGCTTTGAAGAGAACATTGAAGACTGCTTTGTACAAGGAAAAAAAATATGCTGGTTGCCACAGCAGTTTCAAGCACAGGAAAATACATTGAATTACTTCATGTTACTTTGATCCCTGATGTTATTAATTGATTACTCAGTGTTGTAACTTAGTTCATCTGTAAAGCATCAACAAGTGATTTGAAGATTCGAGTTCTTCGCGATCATTGCTTCAAATTATATGACATTTGTGACAGTGCACAGAGACAAAATAAGACAAAAGTAGCTGGAACACAGGTATACAAGAATTCTTCAGGGGTCTCGTATACAAAGCAGGCCTACACACAAAATCATGGCATACGTCCGTCTCCACACTGACGTTCAGATGTATCAAAAGTGAAATGACTGTAGAAATGTGGGGTGCGTCACGCAGAAATCATGGCTGGCCTACACACATTTCTACAGCTTCAACGTGGTGAGTGACTATTGACCCGACAGCCGGGTACCCACAGTCTGGCTGCTGTTTCATGTTTCGCTTTTTCTGGGCAACACACAATGCTTCACAAACACGGTAACTTAAAAAAAAAACAGTAACTGCGAGGCTTGCATGTTCAACCTCCTGCTGAAATGCATCTGCTGAATTGCAGAGAAACAGGGATTAAAAAAAAAAATCAGGTAGGGATCCAGTCCACCAACCGTAAAAAAAAAAAAAAAAAAAACTCAAAATGGTTACATTTTACAAGTTGTGGGAAACAAAACAGAACAGAAAGCCACATCCCATCGCCATTTCAGCAAAATATCAAGACTTTGGCACAGGGACATTGTGCCATTGCTTAGGGAGAGCCCTGGACTATTGATGTTGTTTAAAACCGCAAAAGTACTTTTTATCCGATTACTCGATTAATCGCAAAAATAATCGATAGAATACTCGATTACAAAAATAATCGATAGCTGCAGCCCTACGGACCGGGCCGCCGGGCCACCCATCCTCGTCAGCCACCCAGTCCTCTCTGCACCTGACCCCCATGGCCCCCTCTGCAGGTGGTGAACCCACAGGAGGGCAGGCCCACGTCGCTCTTTCGGGCTGGGCCCAGCCGGGCCCCATGAGATAAGGCCCGACCATCAGGCCCTCGTGCGCGAGCCCCAACCCCAGGCCTGGCTCCAGGGTGGGGCCCCGGCTCCACTGTACTGGGCGATGTCTCAGTCCTTGATTTCGTACTGGTCATGGGAGCTTCTGAGCTGCCCTTAGTCTGACCCGTCCCCTAGGACCTGTTTGCCATGGGAGACCCTACCATGGGCACAAAGCCCCGACAACATAGCTCCTAGGATCATCTGGGTACGCAAACTCCCCCACCATGATAAGGTGGCTGTTTGAGTGGAGGAGGTTAAGTATCTCGGGGTCTTGTTCACAAGAGAGGGACAGATGGAGCGTGAGATTGACAGACAGATCGGTGTAGCATCTGCAGTGATGCAGTCACTGTATCGGACCGTCGTGAAGAGAGACCCGAGCATGAGGGCAAAGCTCTCGATTTACCGATCGATCTATGCTGCGACCCTCACCTATGGTCATGAGATTTGACTCATGACCGAAAAAACAAGATCACGAGTACAAGCGGCTGAGATGAGTTTCCTCCACAGGGTGGCTGGGCGCTCCCTTAGAGATAGGGTGAGGAGCTCGTCACTCGGGAGGAGCTCTGAGTCGAGCTGCTGCTCCTCCGCGTCGAAAGGAGCTAGCTGAGGTAGCTCGGGCATCTTTTTCAGATGCCCCCTGGACGCCTCACTGGAGAGGTGTTCCAGGCACGTCCCATTGGGAGGAGGCCCCAGGGAAGACCCAGGACACGCTGAAGGGACTATGTCTCACAGCTGGCTTGGGAATGCCTCGGGGTTCTCCTGGATGAGCTGGGGGAGGTGTGTGTGGATCGGGATGTCTGACTGACTTTGCTTGAGCTGGTGCCCCGCGACCCGGCCTTGGATGAAACAGAAGAAAATGGATGGATGGATGAATGGTGATAATTGGCTCATAAGCTGATTTCGATTACTAAGGCAAGTGTTACTGGAGTTGGGCGCAGAACTGCAACCAGCCCAGAGCGCAATACGGCGAGGAGCCAGGAGTTGTCTGTGCCCATACAGGTGCCGACCACGCTGGGCATCCTGGCAGCAGGGGCATTCCAGCGAGAGCTCGCTGATCGGTCAGGAGTGTGCCAGTCAATCTTGAGATGAGCCATGCCAGCTGTGTGGAACACAATCATCTGAATCTCATCCAGGTTCCTCACATTCCAACATTAAAGCACAATTTGCAGCAAGAGCCGGTTTCCCTAATGTAATTGGAGCTATTAACTGCACACATATTGCTATAAAGGCGCCATCACATGATGAATTTGTTTTTGTTAATATGTTTCATTCCATCAATGTTCAAATCATATGTGATGCACAAATCCGTTGGGTTGGGTACTGACTAGAGAGTGGCACGTAATTTACTCAGAAGTCAAAATACGTCCATCAATGCTGTCCACTGATTGGCTGAAAGCCGCAGTCCTCATGCGGAGAACATTCACACACAGAGTAAATAATAAAGTATTACCTATTCGTGGAATTCATCATCAAATGATCCTGAAGAAGAATTGTCCACATAAAGCTTCCTGAGTGTGGAAAACAACATTTGAAAATACTTCCTAATTCCTCGTGTGGCAGAAAAAAGTTCCTGTGACACCACACTTTGCGCCAGTTCCTCCGTCAGACCTCAGATCAGGGTTTCAGTGGTGGAGATTGTCCATCAGGTTGGTGAGTTTCAGCCCTTGGTGTGGCTGTTGAGGCTGATGGGAGACCGGCTCGGTCCGCAACAGGTGTTGTTGGATATCTGTGGAGCTGCATTTGGAGCTTAATTCCTCTCCTGCATGAGCTGCACTTTGCGTCTCAAGTTGAAAGAGTCACTTCGCACTTCATTCATTAACAGCTCATTTACCACAGGCCATTCTGTGTGCACATGATGAAATCATCCCATGATCCACAAAGAAAAATAAAATAAAATAAAACACTGTTAAAAGTACTCTGTTTTGCCTCCGTGTGGTGCTGAGATGCCAGGCTCTGTGTGTGCGTTTGCACGCACTCCGTGCTCCTCCAATATTACATGCTGCACGTTTGCTGGAAAAAAAATTACGGTTTATATTTGTGTATGTTAAAGGTTTAAAAAATAGTGTCGAGAGTGACAGGCTGTTTAGCTCAGTGTCACACATTGTATATAAAAACAGAACCAGTCTCACAGCTGATAACACAGAGAAGCTTCTTTTCATCAAAATAAATCTGCCCCTCACATTTTCAAAAAAGGCTTTTAGTCCTCACAGACATAAAGTTAGTGATGGACAGTTTCAGTTCAGTTGTTGGTGTTATATAATTTGTAGTGCTGAAGTCCACAGGTTACATTTCAGTGAGATGTCTGGCAGTGTCATGTTTGTTAAGAAACAAACAATTAATGTTAAAGGACAATTTGTTGGAGTCAGAAAGTGAAGTTACATGATTTAAGTGAATTTTTTGTAAACTAAAACAAAGCTTTTTTTATATTTTTTATTGGTAGCAGTTACAGTCAAAAAGTAACGAACAACTGATGAGTAAAACATGTTTTCAAAGTCATCGTAAAACTGTAATGATATCATTAAGTGTTTGTATTGGTACTCGGTATCGACGATAGTGTGATGTGTGTGGAGGGGAGGCCCACCAGAGCTAACTGGTGGTGCTTCACAAGCTCTGTGCTTCACAAGCTCTGTGCTCCTTCTGCCACAGAGAGGTGACATTCTGATAGTGTGATTTTTTTTTTTTTTTTTTCCCCCAAACTGACTGCTTGTACTCAGACTGAGTACTTGTACTTAGTAGGGATGCACCGATACCACTTTTTTCCAGACTGAGTACTTGTACTCAGTCTTTTTCACTTAGTGAAACTAAGTGAAAATGCACAGAAAAGGTGACAATGCGATGTAAAGTGGACCTGTGTTATGGTTTGTTTATGACCTGGAGCTCAAATTTGTCAAGGCAGGCGAGAGGACACAGCTACTCTACACTTACTGACACAACCTCTCCCATATTTCCTTGTCTTCCCTTCACCACTGGGAACTGAAAAAAAAAAAATGCACTTTACGCGACTGCTTTAGTGATTTCAGCTGAAAACAAAACTGTACACCATTTCTATGTTAAAAGTGATGCTGTGTTTGTACAGGCTGTCCCTGGATGTGATCAAATCCCTCAATATCACACAGGGGTCAAACAAGACTGTGGTGCCCTATTGTCTCCCAGTGTTCAGTATTTGTCAATAAAAGCGTGTGTAATGTTGTGAATGTCACACACTGTCAGCTGCCATGCATCTAATATGTTTTTTACATCAGTGTGTGCGCTGCTCTGAGCCTCAGCATTTACACACAGGGACGCACTAATTTCATTTTACATTGTGGCCAGCTGCGTGACAGAACGGTGACTGAGCTACAGCTAGGGCTGCAACTATCGATTTTAGTAATCGAGTATTCTGTTGATTCTTGATTAATCGCCATAAAAAGTACTTTTGCGTTTTTAAACATCAATAGTCCAGGGCTCTCACTAAGCAATGGCACAATTTCACTGTTCCATCGCGCAGATTGACAAATTTAGTGTATCCCTTTCTGTTTTCTTGCGTAATTATTTATTTTTTCACATCTTTACAAGTTTTGGATCTTTTCCGGTGCCGGGAGCTCACCACTCCCCTGACAGCAGTGTCAGGGACTCAGCACTCTCCTGTTGACGCTCCAAAATGATGCATGTGCAATGAAGGGGCAGTGAAGGCAGGTAGAGTGCTGAGAGTCCGCTTACAGTCCTCACACCGGACTGTAAGCGCAATCAGTCAGGCTGCATGTGAACATGAGCACAGCCTTGTCTCTGGAGTGCACCTTTTCCACAGAAGCCACACAGATAAATCTGTTCTACACCCGGTTGATGAAAACTTGACTTAAAGTGCATGTAAAGCAGAGCGCAGCCAGCAGACCAAATCGTGTGTTTTTAAAAAATAGACAAACACACTGCTTCACTTTAAGTGTGCAGTAAGTCTATTTCAGATGATCAGCACGGACCCTCTTTCTCTTCAAAGGCTTTATTTTACGCTGTGTGTCATGTTGGAAAGCTGTAGCTTTTGGTGCTATATTGATTAGCTCTTACATGGTTTGTGCTGTAGTCATCTACTGTTTTTTTTTTCTGGAGGTGTTACAGCGCCACACACAGGCCTGGCATATGTACTACAACGTTAAATGGAACTTTGAGGAACAGAATTTGCCTCAAACATTTTTTGTAATCAAATTATTCGAGTTACTTGACTAATTGTTTCAGCCCTAAGCCACAGCTTTCATTATTTTTGTATGATACCTCTACAAATGCTTAAATTTTTTTACACACGACAACACGGAGACAATGGCGGCACAGTAGGCCGTGGAACAACCGAGCAGTTCTTCACTCTCACGAGGATTCTGGAGGGGTCCTGGGAGTATGTCCATCCACTCTACATGCGTTTTGTGGACTTGGAGAAGGTGTATGATTGGGTACCCTGGGAGATACTAGGGGAGGTGCTGTGGAGTATGGAGTGAAGGGGTCACTTCTTATGGGCATCCAGTCTTTGTGTTCACAAAGTGAGAACTCTGTTTGGGTTCTCGGCAGTAAGTTGGACTCATTTCTGGTGGGATTTGGCCTTTGGCAGGGCTGCGCTTTGTCACACATCCTGTTTGTGATATTCATGGGCAGGATATTGAGGTGTAGTTGGGGAGAGGAGGGTTTTCAGTTTGTTGGGCTCAGGGTCTCATTACTGCTTTTTGCAGATGACGTGGTCCTGTTGGCTTCATTGGCTTTTGACCTCACTGGCTCAGCTGAGTGTGAAGCGGCTGGGATGAGGATCAGCACCTCTAAATGTGAGGCCATGGTTCTCAACAGGAAACCGATGGATTGCCTACTCCAGGTAGGGAATGAGGTCTTGCCCCAAGTGAAGGAGTTCAAGTACCTCATGGTCTTGTGCAACGGAGCATGAGATTTGCCAGATAATCGGCACAGCATGGACGGTATTGCATTTGGTCTACCGTACTGTTGTGACAAAAAGGGGGCTGAGCAAAAGGCAAAGCTCTTTATCTGCTGGTCAGTCTTCATTCTTACTCTCACCTATGGTCATGAAGGTTGGGTCATGACCGAAAGAACTAGATTGCAGGTACAAGAGGCCGAAATGGGTTTCCTCAGAAGGGTGGCTGGCCATTGATGAGGAGCTCGAAGTAGAGCCACTGGCTCCTTCCGTTCAAAGGAGCTAGGTGGCTCAGGCATCTGGTAAGGATGCCCACTGGCGCCTCTCTAGGGAGGTATATTCGAGATTGCCACCAGGAGGAGACCCCAGGGAAGACCCAGTACTAGATGGAGAGATTATATCTCCACAGTGGCCTTGGAATGCATCAGTGTCCTCCACTCGAAGGTGGTTAATGTGGCCCGGGAAAGGGAAGTTTGGGGTCCTGTGTTGGAGCTGTTGCCCCGCAACTCGATCCCGGATAAGTGGTTGAAGATGAGTGATTGGTGACCCTTTGCTCAATACTGTTGATGCACCTTTGGCAGCAATTACAGCCTCACATCTTCTTGAATATGATGCCACAAGCTTGGTGCACCTATCTTTGGGCACTTTTGTCCATTCCTCTTTGTAGCACCTCTCAGGCTCCATCAGGTTGGATGGGGAGCGTCGATGCACAGCCATTTTCAGATCTCTCCAGAGATGTTCAATCAGATTCAGGTCTGGGCTCTGGCTGGGCCACTCAAGGACATTCACAGAGTTGTCATGAAGCCACTCCTTTGATATCTTAGCTGTGTGCTTAGGCTCATTGTCCTGCTGAAAGATGAACCTTCACCCCATTCTGAGGTCAAGAGTGTTCTGGAACAGGTTTTCATCCCCACTGAAAAACATCCCCACATGGCAGCATCCCCACATATATTGGGGATGCTGTCACCACCATGCTTCGCTGTTGGGATGGTAGAATAAAACTCGCATATCATGGATTTAGTGGACCAGTGAATTTTGTCTGTTATAATCATAATCCGTTCTTTTTAAAATGGACAAAATCCCATATGTATAAAATGGACAAAATCTGTTATACGTATGTAATGGAGTAGTTATGGTCAGGAGGCACTAAATGATCTACGGGGAATCCTTAATCCGGACCTGCCTCATTTAAAGACCGGTGTCGCAGACTGAACGGCTCCCGCCTAAAATAAATAAATACATTTAAAAAATCGGTCCGCCCCTGCCTGTACTGTGCATGCTTAATTTTGTGCGACCTATACTCCGGTGCGACTTATAAATGAAAAATATACCGGTAGGATCTCAATTAATTTACTGTAACAAAACAATTTTACGTGACAGAGTCGATCTATGTTTTAAAATGGCCACCGGAAAAGGAAATGCAATGCATCATGGACACTGTAGTATGGCGGCCGCCCTATAAGTCACGCTGGTCGCGATAACCAATCAGAGAACAGAACGTTGGACGCGTATTCCTCACCTCACCCACAGTGTGTGAATCTGACGAATACGGTGCTTGCTGTTATTCCGGCATGGCGAACAAAAGCTTCAACCCTTGCATATCAGTGTGAGCAGAGTGTTTAAGTTGATGCTGAGAGCTGCGTGGGAGCACCGGGTGAGCGACGGCGGAGGATTAGTGTGTGCACTTGGAAGGAGCTGGCGTCGAAGATTGTGAATAGCGTTTGAAGCAGACGAACATGGTGTTTATTCCGGGACGGCTAACAAAACAGCTTCAACCCTTGGATATCAGTGTGAGCAGAGTTGACGCTGAGAGCTGCATGGGAGCACTGAGCGACGGCGGAGGATTAGCGTCTCCACTTGGAAGGAGCTGGATCGACACTGCTGGGTGGTCATGAGCTGCGCAGGTAGGCGCTGCATGGTTCGGCTCGCAATGTGGTCCGCAAAATACAAACATATCTGTAGGTAAAATGCAGCTCACGAGAGGGCACTCAAGGCTTGTGTGACTGTTCCTGCGACTTCTGACTACCATAGAAAAATAAAAATTTCAACGTTACTGATAACTTAACAAGACAACGGAGAAGGCCCGAAAAAATGCCACCAAAAAGAAAATCATACTCTGCAGATTGTAAGTTACGACTGGTGAAATATGCATCTGAAAACGGTAGCCGTGACATTATCATCTGAACTTTTCATGTTAAGTTAACATACCTGTATGTCCATGGGACTTATAGTCCAGTGCAACTTATTTATGGTTTATTTTTCTTTATAATGATAAAGTGGCTGGTGCGACTTATACTCCGGTGCGACTTATTTATGGTTTATTTTTCTTTATAATGGATAAAGTGGCTGGTGCGACTTATATTCCGGTGCGACTTATAGTCCGGAAAATACGGTATATCAAATCAATTTTATTTATATAGCGCCAAATCACAACAAACAGTTGCCCCAAGGCACTTTATATTGTAAGGCAAAAGCCATACAATAATTACAGAAAAACCCCAAGCACTTGGCGACAGTGGGAAGGAAAAACTCCCTTTTAACAGGAAGAAACCTCCAGCAGAACCAGGCTCAGGGAGGGGCAGTCTTCTGCTGGGACTGGTTGGGGCTGAGGGGGAGAACCAGGAAAAAGACATGCTGTGGAGAGGAGCAGAGATCAATCACTAATGATTAAATGCAGAGTGGTGCATACAGAGCAAAAAGAGAAAGAAACACTCAGTGCATCATGGGAACCCCCCAGCAGTCTAAGTCTATAGCAGCATAACTAATGGATGGTTCAGGGTCACCTGATCCAGCCCTAACTAGAAGCTTTTTCAAAAAGGAAAGTTTTAAGCTTAATCTTAAAAGTAGAGAGGGTGTCTGTCTCCCTGATCTGAATTGGGAGCTGGTTCCACGGGAGAGGAGCCTGAAAGCTGAAGGCTCTGCCTCCAATTCTACTCTTAAAAACCCTAGGAACTACAAGTAAACCTGCAGTCTGAGAGTGAAGCGCTCTATTGGGGTGATATGGTACTATGAGGTCCCTAAGATAAGATGGGACCTGATTATTCAAAACCTTATAAGTAAGAAGAAGAATTTTAAATTCTATTCTGGAATTAACAGGGAGCCAATGAAGAGAAGCCAATATGGGTGAAATATGCTCTCTCCTTCTAGTCCCTGTCAGCACTCTAGCTGCAGCATTTTGAATTAACTGAAGGCTTTTCAGGGAACTTTTAGGACAACCTGATAATAATGAATTACAATAGTCCAGCCTAGAAGAAATAAATGCATGAATTAGCTTTTCAGCATCACTCTGAGACAAGACCTTTCTAATTTTAGAGATATTGCGCAAATGCAAAAAAGCAGTCCTACATATTTGCTTAATATGCGCATTGAAGGACATATCCTGATCAAAAATGACTCCAAGATTTCTCACAGTATTACTGGAGGTCAGGGTAATGCCACCCAGAGTAAGGATCTGGTTAGACACCATGTTTCTAAGATTTGTGGGGCCAAGTACAATAACTTCAGTTTTATCTGAATTTAAAAGCAGGAAATTAGAGGTCATCCATGTCTTTATGTCTGAAAGACATTCCTGCAGTTTAACTAATTGGTGTGTGTCCTCTGGCTTCATGATAGATAAAGCTGGGTATCATCTGCGTAACATTGAAAAGTTAAGCAATGCTTTCTAATAACACTGCCTAAGGGAAGCATGTATAAAGTGAATAAAATTGGTCCTAGCACAGAACCTTGTGGAACTACATAATTAACCTTAGTCTGTGAAGAAGATTCCCCATTTACATGAACAAATTATAATCTATTAGATAAATATGATTCAAACCACTGCAGCGCAGTGCCTTTAATACCTATGACATGCTCTAATCTCTGTAATAAAATTTTATGGTCAACAGTATCAAAAGCTGCACTGAGGTCTAACAGGACAAGCACAGAGATGAGTCCACTGTCTGAGGCCATAAGAAGATCATTTGTAACCTTCACTAATGCTGTTTCTGTACTATGGTGAATTCTGAAACCTGACTGAAACTCTTCAAATAGACCATTCCTCTGCAGATGATCAGTTAGCTGTTTTACAACTACCCTTTCAAGAATTTTTGAGAGAAAAGGAAGGTTGGAGATTGGCCTATAATTAACTAAGATAGCTGGGTTAAGTGATGGCTTTTTAAGTAATGGTTTAATTACTGCCACCTTAAAAGCCTGTGGTACATAGCCAACTAATAAAGATAGATGTTATGTGTCGGACGCAGCCCGGAGAACTGACCAGCGTTTGAAGGACCCAGTATAAAATAAGCAGAGCACGGTACAAAGGATAACAGAGTTTAATAAACATAACAGTGATGTGAAAAAAATATAAAAGTGCGCGGTCTGGCGTGGTGGTTTTGCGGTGCGCTCCCAGCAGCGCCAACGGTCCGGAGCCAGAACCAATTCGGACCCAAGGACCCCGCCGACACCCCCCAGGTGGCCGCGACAAACCGAGTCTGTGAAAGAAGGAATCATTATGTGAGTCCACACTCAACACACAGCGAGACCACTCAAAGGTGTACAAACAGCAAACACTTCCTGGCTTAATTGCAAATCAGCTTCCCACCCTGCAGGCATAGAACACCCTGTTCACAAAAAACTCCACTGCAGTGGAAGCTGATTTAAACGACCAACATACAGCTCAATATAATAAGGTGTAAGGGACACCACATTTACTGACTGTATAAATGTTAGTCACAAAATCTAACGTACCTCAGGAAGTGTGCTGACGAGCGTGAGACCTCACCCCCTCTTTTCACAGACCATGCATCAAACCTGGACGTTCTCTGCATCCACTGATGATGAGATGGCTCTTGAGACGACGATCTCACCCGTCTGGTCACAAGGTCAAGTCTCTGGCAAATACACACTGTGTACTCCAGTCTTAAATGCCACCATGTTCCAATCCATTGTAGATGCACCACAGCTGTGAGTCCTGACGAGCCGCAGGTGATCAGCCTCAGGTGATCAGGGTGAGGTCCTGATAAACTCAGCTACACAGCCACTCAGTCCCAAATGCAAGCCACCTGGAAGGAAAAACAAAAGACAGGACAGAAAACAGAAACAAAAGGCAGCCAGGCCCCCCCAGCCACACAACAATAGATTGATCATATTTAAGATCGAAGCATTAATTAATGATAGGGCTTCCTTGAGCAGCCTGGTAGGAATGGGGTCTAATAGACATGTTGATGGTTTGGAGGAAGTAACTAATGAAAACTCAGAACAATCGGAGAGAAAGAGTCTAGCCAAATACCAGCATTACTGAAGGCAGCCGAACATAAAGATATGTCTTTGGGATGGTTATAAATATTTTTTTCTCTAATAGTTAAAATTTTATTTGCAAAGAAAGTCATGAAGTTATTACTAGTTAAAGTTAAAGGAATACTCGGCTCAATAGAGCTCTGACTCTTTGTCAGCCTGGCTACAGTGCTGAAAAGAAACCTGGGGTTGTTCTTATTTTCTTCAATTAGTGATGAATAGTAAGATGTCCTAGCTTTACGGAGGGCTTTTTTATAGAGCAACATACTCTTTTTCCAGGCTAAATGAAGATCTTCTAAATTAGTGAGACGCCATTTCTTCTCCAACTTACGGGTTATCTGCTTTAAGCTGCAAGTTTGTGGGTTATACCACGGAGTCAGGCACTTCTGATTTAAGGCTCTCTCTTTCAGAGGAGCTACAGCATCCAAAGTTGTCCTCAATGAGGATGTAAAGCTATTGATGAGATAATCTATCTCACTTACAGAGTTTAGGTCGCTACTCTGCACTGTGTTGGTATATGGCATTGAAGAACATAACAAAGAAGGAATCATATCCTTAAACCTAGCTACAGCGCTTTCAGAAAGACTTCTACTGTAATGAAACTTATTCCCCACTGCTGGGTAGTCCATCAGAGTAAATGTAAATGTTATTAAGAAATGATCAGACAACAGGGGGTTTTCAGGGAATACTGTTAAGTCTTCAATTTCTATGCCATATGTCAGAACAAGATCTAAAGTGCGGTTAAAATGGTGGGTGGACTCATTTACATTTTGAGCGAAGCCAACTGAATCTAATAATAGATTAAATGCAGTGTTGAGGCTGTCATTCTCAGCATCTATGTGGTTGTTAAAATCACCCACTATAATTATCTTATCTGAGCTAAGCACTAAGTCAGACAAATGGTCTGAAAATTCCCAGAGAAACTCACAGTAACGACCAGGTGGACGATAGATAATAACAAATGAAACTGGTTTTTGAGACTTCCAATTTGGATGGACAAGACTAAGAGTCAAACTTTCAAATGAATTAAAGCTCTGTCTGGGTTTTTGATTAATTAATAAGCTGGAATGGAAGATTGCTGCTAATCCTCCTCCTTGACCCGTGCTACAAGCATTCTGACAGTTAGTGTGACTTGGGGGTGTTGACTCATTTAAACTAACATATTCATCCTGCTGTAACCAGGTTTCTGTAAGGCAGAATAAATCAATATGTTGATCAATTATTATATCATTTACTAACAGGGACTTAGAAGAGAGAGACCTAATGTTTAATAAACCACATTTAACTGTTTGTCTGTGGTGCAGTTGAAGGTGCTATATTATTTTTTTCTTTTTGAATTTTTATGCTTAAATAGATTTTTGCTGGTTATTGGTGGTCTGGGAGCAGGCACCGTCTCTACGGGGATGGGGTATTGAGGGGATGGCAGGGGGAGAGAAGCTGCAGAGAGGTGTGTAAGACTACAACTCGGCTTCCTGGTCCCAACCCTGGATAGTCACGATTTAGAGGGTTTAATAAAATTGGCCAGATTTCTAGAGATGAGAGCTGCTCCATCCAAAGTGGAATGGATGCCGTCTCTCCTAACAAGACCAGGTTTTCCCCAGAAGCTTTGCCAATTATCTGTGAAGCCCACCTCATTTTTTGGACACCACTCAGACAGCCAGCAATTCAAGGAGAACATGCGGCTAAACATGTCACTCCCGGTCCGATTGGGGAAGGGCCCAGAGAAAACTACAGAGTCCGACATTGTGTTTGCAAAGTTACACACTGATTCAATGTTAATTTTAGTGACCTCCAGTTGGCGTAACTGGGTGTCATTACTGCCGACGTGAATTATAATCTTACCAAATTCATATATATATATATATATATATATATATATATATATATACGAGGTCTGTCAATAAAGCAAAGGTCCTTTTTATTTTTTTCAAAACCTATATGGATTTCATTCATATGTTTTTACGTCAGACATGCTTGAACCCTTGTGCGCATGCGTGAGTTTTTCCACGCCTGTCGGTGACGTCATTCGCCTGTGAGCACTCCTTGTGGGAGGAGTCGTCCAGCCCCTCGTCGGAATTCCTTTGTCTGAGAAGTTGCTGAGAGACTGGCGCGTTGTTTGATCAAAATTTTTTCTAAACCTGTGAGACACATCGAAGTGGACACGGTTCGAAAAATTAAGCTGGTTTTCAGTGAAAATTTTAACGGCTGATGAGAGATTTTGAGGTGATTCTGTCGCTTTAAGGACTTCCCACGGTGCGAGACGTCGCTCAGCGCTCTCAGCCGCCGTCGTGAGCCTGTTCAAGCTGAAAACCTCCACATTTCAGGCTCTATTGATCCAGGACATCGTGAGAGAACAGAGAAGTTTCAGAAGAAGTCGGTTTCAGCATTTTATCCGGATATTCCACTGTTAAAGGAGATTTTTTTAATGAAAGACGTGCGGACGGGTCCGCGCGTCGGGACGCAGCCGCCGCGACGCTCCGCCACAGGAAAAACACCTCTGTTAAAAGCCTTAAGGACAAGTTGGAACATGTCCTGCTGTTAAACAATTTCTCATATACTCACTCCACTGAAAGCCATCAAAAGCCGCCTGGATTTTACAAATGGTTATCAACACGGAGGTGTTTTTCCTGTGCCGCCGCACCGCGTCGGCTGCGTCCCGACGCACCCGTCCGCACGTCTTTCATTAAAAAAATCTCCTTTAACAGTGGAATATCCGGATAAAATGCTGAAACCGACTTCTTCTGAAACTTCTCTGTTCTCTCACGACGTCCTGGATCAATAGAGCCTGAAATGTGGAGGTTTTCAGCTTGAAACAGGCTGACGACGGCGGCTGAGAGCGCTGAGCGACGTCTCGCACCGTGGGAAGTCCTTAAAGCGACAGAATCACCTCAAAATCTCTCATCAGCCGTTAAAATTTTCACTGAAAACCAGCTTAATTTTTCGAACCGTGTCCACTTCGATGTGTCTCACAGGTTTAGAAAAAATTTTGATCAAACAACGCGCCAGTCACTCAGCAACTTCTCAGACAAAGGAATTCCGACGAGGGGCTGGAGTGCAAGGAGTGCTCACAGGCGAATGACGTCACCGACAGGCGTGGAAAAACTCACGCATACGCACGAGGGTTCAAGCATGTCTGACGTAAAAACATATGAATGAAATCCATATAGTTTTTGAAAAAAATAAAAAGGACCCTTACTTTATTGACAGCCCTCGTATATACGTACAGTGAGGCAAATCAGTATTGAACACCCTGTGTTTTTGCAAGTTCTCCTACTTAGAAATCATGGAGGGGTCAGACATTTTTATCTTAGGTGCATGTCCACTGTGAGAGACATAATTAAAAAAAAAAAAAAAAAAAATCCGGAAATCACAATATATATATATATATATATATATATATATATATATATATATATATATATATATATATATATATATATATATATATATATATATATATATATTTTTTTTTTTAAATAATTTATTTGTATGTTACTGCTGCAAATAAGTATTTGACCCCCTACCAACCAGCAAGAATTCTGGCTCACACAGACCTGTTAATTTTTCTTTAAAGTAGACCTGCATTGAAATAAATGCAGTCAGATCTTTGGACCAAAAAATGACTTATATTTACATATAAGATCCTTCTGAATGTAGTAAAGTAAATCTACAAGCCCAGATCTGTCATTCAGCGGAGAAATCTTAGTTTAAAAATGACAAATTTACAGGTAAAATTTAGCCCTCCGCAAAACTGTCAGCACATCCGGGACGCTGCCGAGACGTCAGAGAAAAGACCCTATCCCAGCATGCATTGTGCGCGCCAACTGTAATTTGTGGATTTACGTCAGTTTGCATCTCTTACAAAAGCAACTTTTTATTGTCTTATAGAGGGTTTTCATGTGACGTATCGGTCACGTCATTTTGTGTCCCGTGGCCATTCTGGATTACAACGCAGTGGCCGCTGTGATTACACTTCGTGCATTTGGCGAACAATTGCAGAAGTTTCAACGTCAGCATGAAGAAGCCTCACGGCACCATGGCGCTGTGAGAGATCCGCCGCTAACAGAAATCCACTGCTCCCAGAATTTTATTTTATTTGGCAATAAAATTATATAACAATACATAAAAATACCGCAGAGGATAACACAAGAATGCTTCCAATACGGATGCTTATTTACATTGTGGTCCTCGAGCACCGAGCTGCTGATCCGCAAGCTGCCCTTCCAGCGCCTGGTGAGAGAAATCGCTCAGGACTTCAAGACCGACCTCCGCTGTCTTGCGGTACGTTTGGTGAGTATACATTTCTTTTATTGTTGCTTGAAAATGATTTTTGGGGACTTTTTCCATACGCCCATTTGATTGAGTGGTGTCGCATTTAAAATGTACTGTCTTTAGCCTCCGGTGATATCGTCGCGGGGTACGGATGCGGGACCTGCAAAGAATTCAAGTCATTAAAAAGATATAAACCTCTCTGTCGCCACGGAGCTCTGTGGCTCCGATTACCGAGACCGTGCGGCGCTGCGGATTTTGCTGCAAGAAGTCTGTCCTTGCGGGCAACAGGTGTTACTGGCCGCTCCACATCAAAACAGAGAAGAACGGAGAAGAACGTCGCCCGCTGTCGATGTCGCCGCTGATCTGAGCATGCAGAGCTGTATCTCGCATTCTTTGCAGCTTACTTTTGGATATTGAAATCCGGATGTGTATAACAGTAACATTACTAACAGATAAAATCAATTTCAATGTGGGATCGGACTGAAGGCTTTTTTTTTTTTTTTGATTGGACTGAAGGCGCGAGGGCGTCGTCTTCTCCCCAGTGTCATGGAAATGACCCGGATGTACAAACTGTTTTCACGGAGGGCTAAATTTTAGCTGCAAATTTGTCATTTTTAAACGAAGATTTCTCCGCTGAATTACAAATTTGGGCTTACAGATTTACTTTACTGCATTCATAAGGGTCTTATCACATATCATATTACATATCAGCTATTTCTTTCTGAGATCTGACCACATTTATTTCAATGCAGGTCTACTTTAAGAAGCCCTCTTATTCTGCACTCTTTACCTGTATTAATTGCACCTGTTTGAACTTGTTACCTGTATAAAAGACACCTGTTTACACACTCAATCAATCACACTCCAACCTGTCCACCATAGCCAAGACCAAAGAGCTGTCTAAGGACACCAGGGACAAAACTGTAGACCTGCACAAGGCTGGGATGGACTACAGGACAACAGGCAAGCAGCTTGGTAGAAGACAGCAACTGTTATGATTATTTATTAGAAAGTGGAAGAAACACAAGATGACTGTCAATCTTCCTCGGTCTGGGATTCCATGCAAGATCTCACTTTGTGGGGTAAGGATGATTCTGAGAAAGCTCAGAACTATACAGGAGGACCTGGTCAATGGCCTGAAGAGAGCTGGGACCACAGTCACAAAGATTACATTAGTAACACATGATGCTGTCATGGTTTAAAATCCTGCAGGGCAGCAAGGTCCCCCTGCTCAAGCCAGCACATGTCCAGGCCCGTTTGAAGTTCACCAGTAACCATCTGGATAATCCAGAGGAGGCATGGGAGAAGGTCATGTGGTCAGATGAGACCAAAATAGAGCTTTTTTGAATCAACTCCACTTACCATGTTTAGAGGATTAGAACAACCCCAAGAAAACCATCCCAACCATAAAGCATGGGGTGGAAACATCATACTCTGGGGGTGTTCTTCTGCAAAGGGGACAGGATGACTGCACCATATTGAAGGGAGGATGGATGGGGTCATGTATTCTGAGATTTTGGCAAACCACCTCCTTCCATCCGTAAGAGCATTGAAGATGGGTCATGGCTGGGTCTTCCAGCATGACAATGACCCCAAACACACAGCCAGGGCAACTAAGGAGGGGCTCTGTAAGAAGCATTTCAAGGTCCTGGAGTGGCCTGGACAGTCTCCAGACCTGAACTCAATAGAAAATCTTTGGAGGGAGCTGAAACTCCAAACCTGAAAGATTTAGAGAAGATCTGTATGGAGGAGTGGACCACAATCACTGCTGCAGTGTGTGAAAACTTGGTCAAGAACTACAGGAAACGTTTGACCTCTGTAATTGCAAACAAAGGCTACTGTACCAAATATTAACATTGATTTTCACAGGTGTTCAAATACTTATTGGCCGCAGTAACATACAGATAAATTATTAAAAAATCATACATTGTGATTTCTGGAATTTTTTTTTAGATCACTGTGGACATGCACCTAAGATGAAAATTTCAGACCCCTCCATGATTTCTAAGTGGGAGAACTTGCAAAATCACAGGGTGTTCAAATACTTATTTTCCTCACTGTATATATGTATGTATATGTGTGTACACACACACACACACACACATATATATATATATATATATATATATATATATATATATATATATATATATATATATATATATATATATATATATATATATATATATACACTCAACAAAAATATAAACGCAACACTTTTGGTTTTGCTCCCATTTTGTTTGAGATGAACTCAAAGATCTAAAACTTTTTCCACATACACAATATCACTGTTTCCCTCAAATATTGTTCACAAACCAGTCTAAATCTGTGATAGTGAGCACTTCTCCTTTGCTGAGATAATCCATCCCACCTCACAGATGTGCCATATCAAGATGCTGATTAGACACCATGATTAGTACACAGGTGTGCCTTAGACTGCCCACAATAAAAGGCCACTCTGAAAGGTGCAGTTTTATCACACAGCACAATGCCACAGATGTCGCAAGATTTGAGGGAGCGTGCAATTGGCATGCTGACAGCAGGAATGTCAACCAGAGCTGTTGCTCATGTATTGAATGTTCATTTCTCTACCATAAGCCATCTCCAAAGGTGTTTCAGAGAATTTGGCAGTACATCCAACCAGCCTCACAACTGCAGACCACATGTAACCACACCAGCCCAGGACCTCCACATCTAGCATGTTCACCTCCAAGATCGTCTGAGACCAGCCACTCGGACAGCTGCTGGAACAATCGGTTTGCATAACCAAAGAATTTCTGCACAAACTGTCAGAAACCGGCTCAGGGAAGCTCATCTGCATGCTCGTCGTCCTCATCGGGGTCTCGACCTGACTCCAGTTCGTCGTTGTAACCGACTTGAGTGGGCAAATGCTCACATTCACTGGCGTTTGGCACGTTGGAGAGGTGTTCTCTTCACGGATGAATCTCGGTTCACACTGTCCAGGGCAGATGGCAGACAGCGTGTGTGGCGTCGTGTGGGTGAGCGGTTTTCTGATGTCAATGTTGTGGATCGAGTGGCCCATGGTGGTGGTGGGGTTATGGTATGGGCAGGCGTCTATGGACGAAGAACACAGGTGCATTTTATTGATGGCATTTTGAATGCACAGAGATACCGTGATGAGATCCTGAGGCCCATTGTTGTGCCATACATCCAAGAACATCACCTCATGTTGCAGCAGGATAATGCACGGCCCCATGTTGCAAGGATCTGTACACAATTCTTGGAAGCTGAAAATGTCCCAGTTCTTGCATGGCCGGCATACTCACCGGACATGTCACCCATTGAGCATGTTTGGGATGCTCTGGGCCGGCGTATACGACAGCATGTACCAGTTCCTGCCAATATCCAGCAACTTCGCACAGCCATTGAAGAGGAGTGGACCAACATTCCACAGGCCACAATTGACAACCTGATCAACTCTATGCGAAGGAGATGTGTTGCACTGCATGAGGCAAATGGTGGTCACACCAGATACTGACTGTCCCCCCCCAATAAAACAAAACTGCACCTTTCAGAGTGGCCTTTTATTGTGGGCAGTCTAAGGCACACCTGTGCACTAATCATGGTGTCTAATCAGCATCGTGATATGGCACACCTGTGAGGTGGGATGGATTATCTCAGCAAAGGAGAAGTGCTCACTATCACAGATTTAGACTGGTTTGTGAACAATATTTGAGGGAAATGGTGATATTGTGTATGTGGAAAAAGTTTTAGATCTTTGAGTTCATCTCATACAAAATGGGAGCAAAACCAAAAGTGTTGCGTTTATATTTTTGTTGAGTATATATATGTGTGTGTATATGTATATGTATATGTGTGTGTATATGTATATGTGTGTGTATATGTATATGTGTGTGTATATGTATATGTATATGTGTGTGTATATGTATAATACACACACACGTGCACACACATACCTATACACATATACATGCATATATATAAACATGATTGGGATTGACAGGGAGATAGGAGCATCTTCTTTACAATATGTGAAATGGAGTATAGATGTGGTAAGGTGACATTAGTGCTGGGATTGTAAACGAGTTGTTATTGCACATGATTTGTGGACATATGGTGGTTATTGGACATGTGGTTATTTTACAGTGTTATTGTACAGCCTGACAGCAGCAGGGAGGAACGACCTGCGGTATCGTTCCATCTTGCACTGAGGTTGCACAGTCTGTCACTGAAGGAGCTGCTCAGCTCCACTGCAGTCCTGTGCAGAGGGTGAGAGGAGTTGTTCATAATGGATTTGAACTTGGTTAACACCCTCCTCGCTTCCACCTCCTCCAGAGACTCCAGAGGACAGCCCAGGACAGAGCTGGACTTCCTGACCAGCTTGTGCAGTCTTTTTTTCTCCCGCTCTGTGCTGCCCGGGGCCCAACAGACGACAGCATAGAGGAGACCTGAGGCTACGACAGAGTTGTAGAAAGTCTTAAGCAGAGGCCTTCTCACTCCAAAGGATCTCAGTCTCCTCAGGAGGTGGAGGCGACTGACCTTTTTTGTACAGGGCGTCGATGTTGCGAGTCCAGTCCAGTTTGCTGTTAAGGTGAACACCCAGGTATTTGTCCACAGTCTTTATGTCCACAGTCTTTATGTCCTCCCCCTGGATGTTCACTGGTGGGTGAGGTGGTGGTTTCCTCCTGAAGTCGATCACCATCTCCTTCGTCTTACTGGTGTTGAGACACAAGTGGTTGTGCTCACACCAGTCCACGAATTCTGTGATGACCGACCCGTACTCCAGCTCGTTCCCCTCAGACACGCGACCCACAATGACGGAGTCATCAGAGAACTTCTGGAGGTGGCAGTTATCTGTGTTGTAGGTGAAGTCCGAGGTGTAGAGGGTGAAGAGGAAAGGTGAGAGGACGGTGCCCTGGGGGGCCTCGGTGCTGCACCTTACCACCTCAGACTGACAGCCGCGCAGCCGCACGTACTGTGGGCGGTCAGTGAGGTAGTTGATGGTCCATGCAGTGAGGTGTCCATCCACACGTACGTCCTCCAGCTTCCCCCACAGCAGTGCCGGTCTGATAGTGTTGAAAGAGCTGGAGAAATCAAAGAACATGACTCTTACAGCGCTCCCGCCGGTCTCCAGGTGGGTGAGCACTCCTTGCAGTAGGTAGATGACAGCGTCATCTACCCCGATGTTGGGCCTGTAGGCGAACTGCAATGGGTCTCGGGTGTCGCTCACCACGGTGCAGAGGTGTAGACAGGACGAGCTGTTCCATGGTCTTCATGAAGTGGGATGTCAGGGCAACTGGTCTGTAGTGGTCCGGTTCCTTGGTGTGCGGTGTTTTGGGAACCGGAACCACACAGGAGGTCTTCCACAGGGTGGGGACCACCCCCAGGCTGAGGCTCATGTTGAAGATGTGGCTGAGGACCTCTTTCAATGGCATCTTCCCAGAGCTCTTCGCTCAGTTGTATTCCCAACTCTTTTTCCCATGCTTTATTAATTTTGACACTTGAATCAATACTTAAGGTTAAAATAAAATGATAAATTTTGATATCAGTCATTTCTGATGTGGATAATGTGAGAGCATTTTTTTTTTCCCCAGGGCTGTTCAGGAGGTGCAGAGGGAAAATTTGGGAAACTTTTAGAGACAAAATTCCGAATTTGTAAATAACGAAACAAATGCGTACCAGGTAAATTATATTTGGAAGATAAATTAGCAAAACTATCAGATACCCCAGATATGCATAGATTTCTTGTTTTATGCCCCTTTATACCAAACTGAAAATGATGGATCTGAAAGAGACGGAGGAAACAAATGATTGTTAGTTAAAGGACACGAAGAGGCAGCAACAAATTTAAAAAGATGTCTAAACTGAAACCAGATTTTCAATGCATTAAGAACGACTTGATTATTTGTATATAACGAGGGTTTAATAGGCAAAGGAGAAAAAATTAGACCAGGTAATGAAGACCCAGTACGAGATGATAGTTCAAATCTGCACTAAGGAGAACTAGATAATTTTAACCAATAACAAAGTTTTTGTATGAGAGCAGCCCAGTAATATGACTGAAAATTGTGCAATGCAAGTCCCCCACTGAGTTTACATCTTTGCAGTAAAGTTTTACGACCTCTATGAGGTTTCCCATTCCAACTGAAACCACAAATTATTTTGTCCAAGGAATCAAAAAAAGATTTTTGGCATAAAAAGAGTAATTAGACTGAAATTAATTTTTTTTGGTAATATATTCATCTTGACAACATTAATTCTACCTGAGAGTGAGAGGAAGATTACACCACCTGTGAATGTCAGAAGTTATTTTTGTAATAAGAGGAGAGAAAATAGCTGAAGCAAGGCCAGATAAAGAACATCACATTTATACCAAAATGCTTTAATCCTGTGAGACTAAGTTTAAAAGGTAAGTCAGATTGTTTAAAACCACAAGCAGCAGTATTTATGGGAAAGCATTCACTTTTCTCCAAATTCAATTTATAGCCTGAAAAGTTGCTGAATTATTTTAAATACTGAAGACCATGTGGATAAAATTAACAGGATTTGATACATATAATAGATCGTCCGCATATAAAGACAATTTGGGTTCAGTCCCATTTCGAACAATGCCACTAAATGAAGAGGAAGAATGCGATGGAAAGAGGCTCAATAGCAATAGTGAAGAGCAAAGGCGATAACGGTCAGCCTTGGCGTGTTCCACGTTTAAGAGGAAAATAATTGGAGAATATATCATTGGTAGGGACACTAGCTTTGGGGGATGCATATAGGAGGTGAATCCAAGAAACAAATTTATCACCAAGTCTGAACTTGCTCAAATCCTTAAACAACTACTCCCACTTCACCCTGTCAAAAGCTTTTTCAGCATCAAGGGAAATTACTATTACAGGTAAATCAGAAGAATGCTTTAAATGGATCACATTGAAAAGTGTGCGTGTATTAATAAATAATTGACACCCTTTGATAAAACCATTTTGCTGTTCAGATATAACCAAAAGGAGAACTTTCTCCAAACGAGAAGCAATCAACTTGGCTAACACCTTTACATCAGCATTTAACGACAGTGATCTATAAGAACCATGTAAGGTTGGATCTTTGTCCTTTTTATAAAGTAAAACTATAGTAGCCTATGTCAGTGTTGGTGGTAAAGTATTGCGTTCTAATGATTCTCTAAACATAGCCAAAAGTAGTAGTGCCAATTTTTCAATAAACTTTTTATAAAATTCAATGTAAAACCCACCAGGGCCAGGGGCATTGTTTGATTACATTGCTTTGATTGAATTTATTACTTCAACAAGGCAGAGTGGGGAGCCCATGCTCTTGGCAGCATCTAAGTCAGTAATAGGATTAGAAAGGCCATAAAGAAATTCATCCATTTTATTGCTATCTGTAGGAAATTAAGATGCATATAAAGAAGAATAAAATGATTTAAAACTGACATTAATTTCAATGGATCGGTCATAGTTATGTATTGGGTATTTTGTATACTAGATGTTATACGAGAGCTTGCCTGATGCTGCAATTGATGTACCAATAAATGGCTTGCTTTATCGCCATATTCATAATATGACCCTCGATTATGTAACAATAAGCGCTCAACCTCTCTAGTTGAAATTTCTGATTGTTGAATAATTCCGGTGATGGATTTATGGCATATCTTTGAAAAAGATTAGCAATGGCAGTTGTAAGTTCAATAGGCCTAGAGTTATGTATTTTATTAGAAAATGCATTGTAATAAATTATTTGCCCTCTGAGGTAAGATTTAAGTGTCTCCCATAACAGTGAATATGAAGAAAAGTCATTCTTATTAAACAACAAAAACTCATCAATTCAATTAGAAATAAAATCACAAAAGTCCTAATCTGCCAATAAAAGTGAATTAAACTGCCACAAAGGCCAGCTACGTTTGAAGGAAGTCAACTGAATACCCAATAATAATGGTGTGTGGTCTGATATTATTATACTCAAATAATCAGAAGAAACTACACTTGAATTGAGAGTTTGATCGATTAAAAAAAAAAAATCAGTTCTGGAGTAAGAAAGACGCACCTTGGAAAAGAAAAATATTTTACTGGCTGGGTTTCGGGATGTCCATTGGTCAATAAGACCATTCAGCATCATGAAATCAGTAAATGCTTGAGCCATTGATTTATTTATATTACGGGGATTGGATCGATCCAATGCTGGGTCAAAGACACAAGTTAAATCTCCCCCTAAAATTAACAAATGAGAATTCAAAAACGGGAGGCTGCTCAGCAATCTATTTGCAAACTCGGCATCGTCAAAGTTTGGACCATATACGTTGACCGACAGAACCTTTTGTCTGCCATAACATTCCAACAACTATCACATATCTTCCGTATTTATCAGCTGTAAGATCAGTGGCCGAAAACTGTGCTGTTTTATTAATCAAAATAGCAAAACCTCTTGATTTAAAATTAAAGTCTGAGTGAAAAACCTGACTGACCCAAGGGCAGTGTAACCTTTTGTGATCTTTTAATCTGAAGATGGTCTCCTGTAAGAACACCTCAGAAGTTTTTAAGTGTTTCAGGTGGGGAAAAAACTTTTGATCTTTTGACAGGATGACCTATGACCTTGATATTCCAGCTAATGAATCGAAGAGATGTGCCTGGTCCTGCCATGCCAAGGTCGACAGTGGTACTAGACCTTTAGGAAAATGGGAAAATGCAAAACAGTCATAAAGACCTGAGATGGACTTATATGGGGACCCAAAGTCCCCATATAAACACAGAACTATGGAGACAGCAGTGTAATACAGCGCAAAAAAGTTCTCCACAATAAAACATGAACAACTCGGAGATACAACAGAGCAAACGGATACGAAAGTAAATTCAGAAAGGTAAATAACTCCCACCAATATCAACATTAGAATAACAGTATCTGCATTATTTTACTTGGGACATATTGTTTAGTGTCATCTGGTGCTCAGGTAAACTCCTTCTCCACACCCTTGTACGTGATGTGTGGCTTCGCCAGATAAAGTCCATATCTGAAACCTTTGTTGCCACAAAGTAGCCGCTTGACCTCGTTGAAGGCTGCCCAAGCCTGGCCACTTTGGCACTGTGATCAGGAAAAACTGATAGTTGTATGTAAAAGTTTGGGCACCCCTGATGATTTCCATGATTTTCCTTTATAAATCATTGGTTGTTTGGCAATTTCAGTTAAATATATCATATAGCAGACAAACACAAAAACTCCAGCTTTTGTGACTTCTTGATTATTCTCTACAAGAGTCAAGACAGAAGTCAGACCACCAGAGCAAGAATTTTAGCTGAGGAAGCTTCTGCGATTTGAAGCGAAACGTCCTTGCGTCAAGCAACCCAGTCCAGTTGAAGATTCAAGCTTCTCTACTATGGAAACCACCTGGAGCCTACACAGAGACAAACACAGTGATATTTGAGAAGTGAAATTAAGTTTATACGTAGTATCTACAGAAAGTGTGCAATAATTGCTTAAACAAAATTAGGCAGGTGCATAAATTTGGGCATCCCAACAGAAAAAATACATCAATATTTATCAGATCCTCCTCTTGCACAAATAACAGCCTCTAAACGCTTCCTATAGCTTCCAGTGAGAGTCTAGGTTCTGGTTAAAGGTATTTTGGACCATTCTTCTTTATAAAATATCTCAGGTTTGTTGGTTATCGAGAATGGACAGCCTGCTTAAAATCACAGCAAGGATTTTCAATAATATTCAGGTCTGGGGTCTGAGGTGGCCATTCCAGAACATTGTACTTGTTCCTCTACATGAATGTCTTAGTAGAGTTTGAGCAGTGTTTAGGGTCGTTGTCTTGTTGAAAGATCCAGCCCCGGTGCAACTTCAACTTTGTCACTGATTCTTGAACATTGTTGTCAAGAATCTGCTGATACTGACTGGGAATCTTGTTAAAGTTGAGGGTTGCATGGATTCCTTTACCAAGTTAACAATGCCCTTTAATTGTTGGAAATGGTGTTATTACATAGTTCAACAGCATTACTTACAAAGCTGTCAAAGCACGGTTTAGTCCATGGACCAAGCAGGTTTTTGGTATTATTTACATGTAAGGGGACTAAACAACACTTGCAGTCCAGTATGATGTATGATGGCCATCCCAGGGTGGTAGATAGAGCCAGGTAGGGATCTGGCTGCTAATCAACTGTACGAGTAAATCAACACATAATCAACACATCTAATCAACACATCTCCTTCGTATATGAAGGAGATGTGTTGCACTACGTGAAGCAAGTGGTGGTCACACCAGATACTGACTGGTTTTCTGACACCCCCCATCCCCAATAAAGCAAGACTGCACATTTCAGAGTGGTGTTATATTGTGGCCAGCCTAAGGCACACCTGTGCAATAATCATGTTGTCTAATCGGCATCTTGATCTGCCTCACCTTTGAGGTGGGCTGGATTATCTCGGCAAAGGAGAAGTGCTCACTAACACATATTTAGACAGATTTGTGAACAATATTAACAATATTTGAGTGAAATAGGCCTTTTGTGTATCAAGAAAATGTTTTAGAGCTTTGAGTTCAGCTCATGAAAAATGGGAGCAAAAACAAAAGTGTTGCATTTATATTTTTGTTCAGTATGTGTGAATTCATTCACAATCAAGTAGCGCCCATACCGAGATTTATCTAAGAGTGGAATCCCTCCCCCACCCCTCACGATTACTGGTATGACCAAATACTCAGTCACTGGATATATTGAGAACATTTTGATAATATTTTGTTTTGAGACATTTAAATTGCAGTCAGTTTTTTATTCATTTATGATGCATGTCTGCAGTATGACGGACCTTTACGTTTGTTTTCCTCTCTCTGATTTATACTAGAACCCGACCAATATGAATTTTTTGAGGCAGATGCCGATAACAATATTTGGATGAAAAAATGCCGATAATCGATAAATCGGCTGATTTGCCAATAGCCGATAAATCAGCCGATATTATTATTATTTTTTTAAAAGAATAAAATGTTCTTTTTTTGGGCCCTTAACAGAAAAGGTATGAGCTCAAAGCTGGAGCTTTGTCCTCATATTGATTAACTTTATAACAGAGAAGAATTTTCAAGTTCAAAAAATGCAAAAATGCAATTGGAGCAGTTAGGGGGCTATTCAAACGGGCCAACTAGTAAGATATCACTCCTGAAAATGATCTTTGCCATATCACGTGAGGTAAATCTGCCCCACGATTGGATTTTGGAAAACCATGTGACGGAGAACCAATTCCAATTGGACACTAACATTGCGCACGTCATCACATCTTGTATGAGGAGTACCAAGATGGCCGACGGTGGATCGAAAGTCTGCGGAGTTAACTTTTCAGCAAAAGAAAGAGTTTCTATCTCATATCATTAAAAAGTTATTTACACTTTAGTAAAGCGGTGTCGTATACGACGGCGTCGGCCCCAGAGGGTTAATGGCGAACGGCAGTAATTCCCAGAACCCTTTCAGATGACCAGTGAATCTGAATGTTTCAACCTCTTAGCAGTAAACGAAAGTTTTTCATGCTAGAAATAAGGTCTACACAACGTGGGCTTAATAAAAAGTGTCCGACGCAATGAAGCGCATTTGACACATTACTACATAAACTGAGTTAATCAAACTGAGTTGAACTGAAACGGGAGAAATGTGGGCTGAATGTAATCGCAAAGTTATTACAAACTACATCCTTATAAACTCACTTGTATGCTTTTGTCAGCCGATCAGTGCAGTGTGACGGTGAACTACGGGGGCCGGTGATGAACACATTTAAGCAGGGGTGTAAGCAGCTCTCAGTTGAATGGAGTCAGAGCTCCATCTACTGGACAAACAGTGCAAGGACATTTTACAATGCTGACACAAACATTATTTCAGTAACTGTTCTGTTTATGAGAAATTATTGGCGTTCTATCGGCAAAATTTCGGCCGATAGTGAGTACTTATAGTGAGTGAGTACTTATAGATAGTGAGTCGGCCGATATATTGGTCGGGCTCTAATTATACTGTGTAAAGTCGCTGTAAATATGAGCCGCGCTGTAGTAAAGTGACATGGCTCCTCTGGGGCAGTGAGGTGCTTCAGTGTTTGATTGTTTTTGTTTTTTAGCATTTGAAGAAACTTGAATATGAACTCAAGATGTGGGTTGTAACATGTACCTGTTCTGTTCCAGGGAGAATCCGGAGTCAACTTTTGAGGTCTATCTGGAGGTATTGCATTCAGGCGCACAAGGCACCGGTAAGTCTCAGGCTTGAATCCCAGCCAGTGCTGGAGTGTCGTGCAGCTTTTGGTTCATGGTGCTAAAAGAAATGTGTGTAAGATGGACAATTCCCCAAATCTTCTCTGCACATATGACAGATCAAGTATTTGTTAGCTTGAATATGATTAGCATGATTATTAGTGTTTATAACTATTATTATGAGCACAAATAATGTGAAAGTACTGGAGTTCGTTTGTCCTGTTGTCTCGCGTGTTGACACTTTGTCCCGCGTCTCGAGGCCTTACAGGTCAAGTGCTCTCTTCATGTGGCACAGTTCAGATACAGATCTTTGTGAACTGATGTGAAAGCTTTGCTCTTCACAAATTGCTTGAGTTGATGACGAAGGTCTTGGGTTGCGTGATCATTTGAAAGTCTCCATCACGTTGTGCACGTGGGTGGTTGGTACATTGCGGAGACTCACAGTGGTTCATAGTTCAATAAAGCGTGCACATTTATCCTGCCAAGTGATTAGGGCAAAAACCTGTTTTAGTTCTTCACAACTAACCAACAGGAGACACCGGAGACGCTGAATTTATTTGAATAAAGGGTCCTGGTAATGCGTGTGTGTGTGTGTAACGAGCACCTTTTCCCTCACTGCGCTGTTCTCCGCTGAAAAGAGACAACTTGTCTTGTTTTCAGTGAATGAAAATGACGCACACAGAGCATCTTATTATAACATTGAGGGACGTCTTTAAAAACACTATTTATTCACAAGCAATTCCCACAATAAGGAATTAAAATATTTCCTAACAATGTCTTCTGTTGGTAACAGTTTTCCGCGGGTTGTGATGATGAATCCGGCTGAGTTTGCTCAGTTTGCTGCTTTGAAGCATTCTCGCCTTCTGCTTCTACACTGATTTTCCGGGTAATTATTTAATTTTTCCACCTTGTTACAGGTTTCAGGACTTTAATCCAGTCAGCGGGCAGGTTGTGTGTGTGAACATGTGAAAAACAGCTGTGCTTTTCACTCTCTTTATCAAAACTCTGATCAGATCGGACTAAAGGCATTTTTTTAATAGTTAAATTTGGATTTACATAAAGTGTGCATCATTTTGCTTCGTCTGTGAGGTGGAGAGCAGCTGGTGGACCAGCACACAGTGACCTGTTTTTAAAAATACACAAACACACAGCTTCACTTATATGTCTACATGCTAGTTCCTTATATCCTGCTTCTGCATTTGTTTGTGGAACTTCCACAAAACACTTCCACAGTGAAAGCGTTACAGCCCTGGCATATGGGTCATTCCATATGAAATCATCAGATTTTCCAAAATCTTCCCGGGTCACTGACTCGGATTCACACTTTTTTTTTTTAATAAGTACCCACATGCAAAATATTTCTGCTTAATTCCAAGTAGTTTTTTAATCCTATTTTACACTCACCAATGCATTTTGATCTTTTTTTTTTTCATTTTTAAAAGGCATTATCTCAGCTAAAAATGCAGATGTAAAGCTGAAATTTGGAATACACCTTATTTGGGCACCCCAGATACTGTAGTAAATTTCAAAAATGGGATACAGAACTAATCTTTCATTCTGTAGCATCACAAAAATGGCAGTTTGTCCAGAATACACATATCTGGGGTACTAGTTATACGAGGTGTGTAAAACATTGTGGTCATAACCTGAAGGGTTTTTGAATTATTGACTCTTGAAAATCGAACATGATCGTAGAATGTCAAAAATAGGCCTCCAGCCTCTTTATGCTTTGACCCTGCGGGCAAGTGCTCAGCCACGTCTTTTTTTTTTTTTTGTGACAGCATATTGATATACTAACTTTTTGTCTTTTTTTTTTTTTTTAATCTAGCTCAAATGCCTTCATAGTGGGGGAAAAAATGTGGAAAGTAAGGTACCGTAACATGGCGCGAACCAATTTTGAACCTGTATTTGGATATTCAGAAGGCAATATATCAGCTCTGAATGGAAGCATAAAGCTCAAATTTGGTATTTACAATATTTGGCATCCCAAAATAATGGATCAACTTTGAAAGACAGATTACTGAGCTTGTTTTTTTTCTTTCATGGCCTCATAAAATTAGCAATTCAGTCATCAGCACAATTTTGTTACAATGTTTTAAAGAGCTGTACTCCGAGAGTAAATTGAGAGATAATTTTGATATTTCAGAATTTACTTTCTCTAAGTAAAATATTGATGGCAATGACACTTTGAGAGTTCCATCTGTCGGTAAACGCCACGGAAGAAGTAGTCACCATCACAAAGTGATTTGTGGCTATTTGAAATAAGACAAGGAACAGTGAAATTTTCATAGATGAGAAGAAAACGGAGCAGAGAACATGATAATGGATGCAGGACAAAGTGGTGTGTACTGTTGGAAGATGAGAGCTTTTTTACGTGGAGGAGGGAAGAGGTTAGAAGGACCGATCATACTGGATCAGCAGTGTTGATCTGCAAGGCCCAACACCTGGACTAACAAACCAGAAGTCACTCATCTCTTGGTTATATAGAAAAGCACATATTGAGGAAGATCCAAGTTTAGATTATTATGACATGTAGTATTGTCAGTAGTGAGGATGCAGTTTTAAACATGTAGAAACTTGTGCTGCAGCAGAAACGGGTTTGCAGCCCGAAATCTGTACAGTTGTGTTTGAAGTGTGCATTAGTCACCGCTAAGTCCAGCTGTGTCCTGAAGCTTTGTTAGTGCTTAAACAGGTTCAGCTCGCCACGACGTAACATTATCGTAAACGCAATCCAAAAGAAAACGTTACAAAGTGTTGTTAAATATAATGAGAATAAATGGTGTCTCTTGTAATAGGTGTTTGGTGTGCAACTCGCTAAATTCTTCATTATTTAGGAGGGTCATACTAAGTACTTCTTCTTAGCCGCTTTATGTGTTGCCACAACAGCACATTGTCATACAAATTGTAATATAACAGTCATTATTGACTAGATATAAATGGAGAACAACAACTATCACTTAGTTTCATCAACTGTTGTAGATTGTTCCTTGTTTTCTTTGTACCCTAGTTGCTCCCGGTGTGTAGTGAGTGCCTTGTATGGCAGCACCCTCACATCGGGGTGAACGTGAGGCATTATTTGTAAAGCGCTTTGAGCGTCTGATGCAGATGGGAAAAGTGCTATATAAATGCAGTCCATTTACCATTTGTTTTAACTGTATCATTTGTCTTTGTAAGATTAGTGTGTGTGTGTGTGTGGATATGGATATATAACACACACACCATATTTTCCAGAGTATAAGTCGGACCCATTTAAAAAAAAAAAAAAAAAAAAAAGGCCTCCTGAAGATGGTGCATCGAAGTATAAGCAGAGGTGTCAAGTAACGAAGTACAAATACTTCGTTACTGTACTTAAATACACTTTTTAGGTATCTATACTTTACTCCATTACTTATTTTTCTGCCTACTTCTGACTTCTACTCATTACATTTTCACACAAGTATCTGTACTTTCTATTCCTTACATTTTTAAAACAAACAGCCTCGTTACTTTTGGCTTCAGTTTAATGTTTATATATATATATATATATATATATATATATATATATATATATATATATTTCACGTCGTGCGCCTGTAATCAACTTTTCTGCAGCGCGGCTTTGCTTTGAACCGTGAACCAAGCAGTGGTTCGCAGATTGAAGCAATGCTTCGACCATTGCTTCGTTTATTCTTTCTTTCTTTCGCTTAATTTCCCCCCGCTAAAACCCTAAAGAGTTTACTTCTGTGAGTATTATTTACCTTTTCTATGTTAAATCGATCTGTTATGGTCTTCTGAAACAGTTGATAGATGTATTTTATAACTTAAAAACGGGAGCAACGCTAACGCGTTAGCATGTCTATGGCATTTTCAATATTAAAAGTTAGCATTTAGCAATTGCAGCTCTCATCACGTTCGGGTGCATTTGTTTTCAAATTGTAATATTTCTTAAATTTATTTTTGTTTATATATTAATAATCTAATTATTATTATATACAATTCTAGAGAAAGAGGCAAAAAGAACCTCTGAATAGAAACACAACAGAAAATATAAAAGCAGCTAACAATGAACATACATAAATTGTTGTGAAAGTGTAGTGACACGGACCCACAACAGGGGGCGCAAATGAGCGGTCAATAGATGAGCCAAAAAGTAACAATTTAATGTTGTGAAGGTGCACAACGAATACACAGACAATCTCAGAATATGATTACAGTCAATCCACAAAGGTGACGTGTGGGCAGGCTCAAGGATAGAAGACATCTGTCCTGAGAAGAGCCGGAACCACACGATTTCTGCCGCCACCGAACCTGGTGAATACTGGAGCCGCCAAGTCCCGAATTCCCAGGTGATCACCGTCCCCGACTGTCGGATCTGGTACTGCTGGCGAAGAACAAAGACAGTCAAGTGTGGGTGTGTGTACACCCCGTAACAACAACGGTGGGAATGCCACCTCCACCTCTAACACACACTCGTGCAGCGTCTGTTTAACCACTTATCTGACAGACGTAGGACGAAACAGTCGCGACCCACGCCGGTCCTCTGGTTGACAGCTGCAAAACAATACCTCCTGAAATCACAGAATACTGGCAGAGAAGATTACCTCCAAAGAAGTACGATATCTCGGCGATGAGGTGGAGATGACGTCTGGGTTTTATGGAGTGAGATGATGAAGAATGAGTGACAGCTGTCAGGAATTAATGAGTGACAGCTGTCACTCCCGGCTGTGTCCGTGGCGGCAGCGCCCTCTCGTGCCTGAAGCCCGCACTTCAGGCAGGGCGCCCTCTGGTGGTGGGCCAGCAGTACCTCCCCTTCTGGCGGCCCACCCAACATAAATAAATACATACGTACATAAATGTTTCCTGTGAACACCTAGTGACTCTTACTCCTCCATTTCATCCCTGTCTTATTTAAGTTTAATGACCGTTTGTTTCAGTCAAACCATATTTTCAGTTTGTTAATTTCTTCAGTGATTTCCTCCAGAACTATCTGCCAAACTAGAAAACTGCTGCATCCTAGTAAGAGCAGAATACTACTGGAATTAATTTGAATAAGGAAAGTTGTGTTTTTTTGTTTTTTTTTTCCTTCACTAAATGGATGCTGCACTCACTGCAGTTTATTGTCTGGAATAGTCCCAGATTGCATTTCAGAGCTTCTAGAATTGAAACATTTTCGTGCAGGTGGTGTTGGGGGGTAATTTGGGGTTTTGGGTCTTGGGCCACATGTAGAACGAATCAGTTTTTAAATTAAGCTTTCAATTCATATAGTGGCATCTACCTTTTTTTTTTTTTTTTTTTTTAAAGGTTACTTTATACTTTTAAACTTTAAGTAGGTTTTGGAGCACATACTTTTTCACTTTTACTTGAGTAAAGAGGTCAAGTTGATACTTCAACTTTTACCAGAGTGTTTTTAAACTGCAGTATCTATACTTCTACTTAAGTAACAAATGTGTGTACTTTTGACACCACTGAGTATAAGTTACACTTTTTTCAGTCTTATCAGCTCATTAATTTGGGATTTTGTGCATTGCTGTAGTGTACTTCTTATTATTGGCATTTATTCTTTCATTATCTATGTTATAATAGCAAAGTTCCACAGGGGTCTGTATTAGGCCCCTTGCTTTTCTCACTTTATATAGCGCCCCTTGGGCATATTCTGCAGCATTACGGGATTGCCTTTCATTGCTATGCTGATGATACTCAGTTGTACCTGCCAGTAACTGCTGGTAATCTTGCCCATATAAAAGCCTTGGAAGATTGCCTTATATCTGTGAGAAGTTGGTTGTCTAGTAATTTCCTACTCTTGAATTCTGATAAGACTGAAATGATGGTTCTTGGTCCAGCCAGACATCGGCATCATTTTGACCAGTTGGCGCTTAATTTTGGTTCGTGTGTTGTGCATTATATGGACAAATTGAGGAATCTTGGAGTACTTTTTGATCCTACATTGTCTTTTGGCCCCCACGTTAGAGACATTACGAGGACTGCCTTCTTTCATCTGCGAAATGTGGCGAGGATTCGTCCCATCCTGTCTATGGCTGATGCTGAGACTTTGATACATGCGTTTATTTCTTCCAGACTGGATTATTGTAATGCTTTATTTTCTGGCCTGCCGCAGTTTAGCATTCGAGGACTTCAGTTGGTACAGAATGCTGCTGCCAGACTTTTGACACAAAGTAGAAGGTTTGACCACATTACTCCCATTCTGGCATCCCTTCATTGGCTACCGGTTTCTGCCAGATCGGATTTTAAAGTTTTATTGTTGGGTTATAAAATTGTTCATGGACTGGCTCCTTCCTGCCTGGCGGACTTGGTTATGCCCTACGTACCTGTGTGTTCCGAGGATGAACAAGAAGTCTGTGGGGTATAGAGCCTTCTTCTCCTCCTGTATGTATGTATGTATGTATGTATGTATGTATGTATGTATGTATATATGTATGTA